>NC_081551.1:2420525-2475446 GCF_901000735.1 Corylus avellana | reverse complement strand
AACTTTGCTAAAGCCTTGTATATGTTTCCGATTTTTGTTGTTGTGATGAATTATTTAGGGGGTGGCAATTTATGTCCATGTGTTAGGTTTGGATTCTTCCGATACATGGATATAATTAAATAGATTAGATCTCTTAATCATAACCCGCTAATTTTATATTAGATTCATGTCAGATTTATAAATTGTGTTAAAAATTGTCAACCATAAATGTTCCATGTTGGGTTTGGGTTCTGTCGAGGCTTGAGTATAAGATTATATATGTTAACCCTAACCTGATTTATTTAATTAAATGGGTTAGACCTTTCAATCATAATCCACTAATTTCATGTTGGGTTCATGTCAAAAATTGACAGGCATATTAGGATCTCTTATAATAGATTGTTTGAAGAAGTTATAGAACCCATCTACCTCAGACAAATAAACCCACACTCACGATTGCTTAGTACAAATAAGCCCTACAAGGCTACAACCCCACCTTCCTGTAGCAATTCAAACAACCAACTGCAGAGAATATTGATTCGAGTATTAGAGTGACAACATGATGTTTATCCGAGTATATATTTATATATTGGGTTAATTAGTTTATAGTTATGCCTTTTATATTAAAGTCAAAATATATGGTCTCTAAATTGGTATTTGACACAAAGCATTACATTAAGACTACTCTAGAAACCATTTCTAAAGAACAGAAGATGCAATGCATTGGATCAAACTCAGAGAGTAAACAGAATAGTATGAACAGTACAATGTTGTTTGATAGAAAGATCAATATTTTTATATATATGGTTAATCCGATCATGAAAAGGGTGTTTCTCTCGAGTCTTAACCAGTGTTTTTTACATCTTCGCATTAATTTTCATGACATTCTAATAGTACGTAGTGCAAAATCAGAGTCAGCATATGTTACAACAGCTACTAAATTAAGCAGTACTCTACCACCTCCAAGAATTTAACAAAATGATCAGGAACGACAAAGGGAAAGAGAAAGCAAGCTTTGGTTATATCAATCCAGCTGGACTCCTTATATTGCTCACGTCTTGCTACTCAAGTTATCAATGAATTGAATGAAATCTGAATATTTCGAAATATATAAGGTTTCAACTACATACTTAATTTGGGTCATATAATAACCTTTACATGTTTAATGAAATCTATCTTATTACCAATAAAAGTTTTTCTAAGGACGTCCAGATTATTAGTGGCAACACTAAGTCGCCGCTAATAGTAATATATTAGCGGCGACTTTTGTATTGGCGCAAATATTAGACTCAAAAAGAACAAAATAATTCGCAACAATCTAACTTGTCGCCCTATTGACTCCTCATTAGATTACAAAGAGTTGAAAAAAGGGCAAGCAAAAGTACTATAAGATTAGATCATAAAACCCCTACGGCCTAGATAAAGAGCGAACAAAAGAATCACTTATTATACCTAAAAGGAAAGTGGTGACCTAAGTGCACGATTCTGTGAAAAGAGACAGGTTTGGGTCCTGTGATTTTTTTTTTTTTTTTAATCAAATAAAGGAGAGTAGGTTACAAGGGATCAAGCAATAACAAACAGGTGAGCACCTCGACAACAAAGGCCAAACGAAAAATATTGTATAAATACAAGAGCAAATCTAAAAGGATCAAACAGTAGACAATTGTTTCATCCACGATTCCATTGATCCTGTGATTAATCCCATAGGGTAAACCTTTACGCTTCTGACTAGCCCACAACTCAAAATAGAATTTCTTTTTATCCTAATTAACGTGTTTGACCATTCGCCTCTTTAATTTAATTTGCACACATGCATACGTATGGACATAAATTTGTTTAAACCTTTCGGATGACCCATCAACAATAGTCAAATTTGTTGATAATAAAAGGTGTGGGATGGAAAACACATTAGTCAAACGTTTGATAAATAAGATAAGTCAAGTGATATATACAGGAAATGCTACATGCTCTTTTGGTATTCTTCTTCTTTTAATGTCATCTTGATCTAAGTGAATATTATTATTATTTTTTTTTAAAAAAATAGGCTCTTATTTCTCTCGCATGATTTTTTTTTTAAAATAATATTCACCTAAAATTATGAATACCGAAAGAACACTTAGCATTTCCCATATATAAACTCCAATAGCTACAAGAGCTGACATTTATTTTACGCCCAAAAAGATTGGTCCGGGGCAAAGTAAAAGAAGAGAGAAAATTCTCGAACGAGAAAAAAGATCCAACGGAATTGAATGATCGAAGAGCCGAATTAGATTACAACATGGTCCATTCTTATATATATGTTTCTATGAAGCAATACCAAATTAAGTTTGAATGGCAACTTCAAACAAGTGTACGTAGTACAATATTGTGAACTTGATGGACCCCAACACAAATAATTAACACACACACCCCTTTGAGCATACACAAATAATTAACACACACACGCCTTTGAGCATACAGCTATGGAAATACTATGGAAATCATACACCTAATTAACATCTAAAACCTAGAGCCGATCGAGCAGCGACTGAGCCAGCCAACCACAGTAAAAGCGTGCCTATTTAGTACTCCTCATTACTCTCTCGGAAGAAGTGGAGGCTTTTTGACTGAGAAGGAATCAAGGGCGGGGTAGCTGCAATCCAACAACTCCATAATATCCTGGCCGTCCATTTGTCCATTCATCTTTTTGCATGAAAGAGAAGTGGCATGCTGTGGGGGGGTTTGTTATGTTATTGCTTCGGCATATCTCACTGCTTTTTGTGCGCGGTGGGTGAAGATGACGCAACATTTGCTCCAGCTGGATTGGTTGCTGCAGCTGCTGCTCCATGCTGGTTTCTCTGCGATTTTCCTGCCCTTTTGCTCTCGGATTTCGGCCCAGCTGGTTGCCGTACTTTCACTCCTCGTATCATCTGTGAGGTTTATTTTATATATTATTCCAATTTTATTTTCCCCAACTTTTAAAATAAATAAATAATCAAGATGGTGCATATTTACATATTTGCCACACTTGACGTCTGAGTAGATGACAATGAAGTCTCCTTCCTGGAGTCCATTGGCCCTCACAAAATCTCCTGGAATAAACAACGAAAATAAGTAAAAAATAAAAATTTATTGAATTTTAATAAATGTTAAATACCCTTTTAGTATTTTTACGTCTTTATTTTTTCCCACATAATTAGGGCTAAATATTAAAATGGCATACCTTCGTTCATCTTTCGTTAATAAAACTACTGGATTTAAGGATGAAAATTCGTTAATAAAATTAACGGAAGGTATCATCTCCGTATTTAAGTTGACCTAGGTATCATGATACAAAATGAAACATAAGTGAAAAAAAATAAAGACGTTAAAACCAAGTAGTACTAAAAATGTATTTAACTATTTTAATAAAGCTTTAGAAGGCAAAAAGGCAATTAATTACCCACCTGTGTTTTCCAGCAGATACATCCTGCTCTTATTGTTTGGCCAGTACCTGTAACTCCATGAGAGGGAAAGAGGGGGGGAAAAATAGAAAGAAAGAAGCAGGGATGATTTTGCTTGTGCATGATAAAATGAAGATGAATAAATGAAGGGGAGGCAAAATTAAGATGATGAGTTAGTTAAACCATAGAATACCTGTAGCGCATGTTCCATACACGGGAAGTCCCTATGTCTTCCATGGCAATAGAAATTCCATCTCTGGCCTCCAATTCTGGAAGATGGGTTTCTGCTTCTTTCTGATTAAATTCCAACTCATTAAACCAAATTTTACTGGCCCTTCAAAAAAATTTCTCAAGTTTATAAAAAAAGAATTAAGAGATTGATTACCTTGGGCAAAACAATTCTTCCAAGATTACCCACATCACTCTGCTTCAATACCTTCTGGAGAAGAAACCTCAAGTTCTTCTCAGGTTTCCATCCCTATTCCATCAATACAATTAAAATGATAAAGATGTCCCAGTAAAAATCAATCATTTATTTTAAGATTACACACCTGTCGTCTATCCGGTGCAACCCGGCCCGGGACATTCTGGGGTTGCATGGCGGTCCGATCGGCCGGATGACACAGTGCCACCTCCACCGGAATCACTGGAGAGGCCGAAGGAGCCCCTGGCCAGTACACCCAGTTGGCCGGATTGGGCTGAGCTGGTGCTGGGGCGGCGGGGGTGCAATTGTCATTCCCAAGCCTTGCATGCTGCTGCTGCTGATGATGATCTGTATTATTCTGGTTGTGATGGTGTCTATGGTGTGACAAGAACCGCCTTTGCCTCGCCATCCTCTTCTTCCTTGCTTCTTTAGTAGCTGAAGACCCTAACCTCACCAGCCTCTCCCCATGCCCATTAAAATATTGTTGATGATAAGGGTATTGATGATGATGATGATTTCCATAGCTTGCAAAAGCTTGGGGAGCCGCCGCCGCGGTGTGAATATTAATATTGTTGTCTGGAAATGTGTTGTAATGAGACGCCAGACCAAACTGTGAGGACTCCAGCTGCATGTGATACTCGGTTGCTGCTGTGTAGGGATCACCCATATACCCAACCATCGAAGGATAAGCCGCCGCTGCCGCCGTCGGTTCCGACATATAAGAAGGCGGTGGTGGTGGCGGTGGCTGAGGAATCCATTGGGAGTGGGTGAGGAATCCATTAGGGTTAGGGTTAGGGTTTTGGAGGAGGTCTTGGTAATATTGGTTGGGAATATGAAAATTGGTGGGAGATTCTTTGGTGCGCCTTTTGTGAAGATGGTTAGTTTGAACCCATTCGAGTACAAGTTTCAATAACTGCTTCATGGCCTCCTTTCCTCCACCCAACCGCTTTGCCGCACACTCTATAGTGGCTTTCTTGATCCTCACGCTTCTCAAGTCTTCAACAGAGACAGATTCTTTGTTTGTTCGAAGCCACTCCAAGAACACCGACGCCATCTCATCTGGGTTATCCTTCGTCGACGACTCTTCATGGATGATGATCTCTTCGTTGTTGTTGTTCTGTAACAGCAGCTGCTGATCATCGTGTTGTTGCTCTTGGTGTTGGTAATTATCCTCATGATTTTGCTGAAAGATACATGATGGATCAAAGAAATCGTTGCTTTCAACAAGATCCATGTACCCAAAGGTCTCCATCAGATCCATACAATCCATGGCTTCAAAGCTGCTGTTGTTATCAGGCGGCTGAGAGATCTCCATGGAGGCTGCTGGCTGCGGCGGAGGCGGTGGTGCGTCCACTGAATTATGATTGTAATGGTTGTTCTTCTTCTCCACATCTTCCTCTGCATCTGACCTCAGCAAGGCCCAAGAAGCCGCCGAAGAAGACGAAGACGCCGAAGACGACGACGAGGAGCACATGATAGCCTTCACCGGTGCCGGAATCAACGAAGATGACAACGACGACGACATGCAAGGGAAATCCGGGAGAGGAGGGAAGTCATTGTAAAAGATTGAACCATCATGAACATCAGCAAGTAGTTGATGATCTTCTTGAATATCATTCGAAAGCCAGATCTGTCTCTCAACAACACCCAATATTGCTTCTTCTTCCTCCTCCTCTAAACCATCAAACCCACTAGGGTTTTCATCATCATTTCTCCCCCCTGCATGCAGATCTTCACTCTTCATCTCCATCATCTTCCCAAACAATTTACCATACAAAATTCAAAAAAAAAAAAAAAAAAAAACACTAGAAGAAAGAGAGAAAGAAAAGGATTGTGTTTCTTCTGTGTACGGATGTAGGTGATTAAGGAAGCAGCAGGAGAGAAGGGCCTGCTTTGGCTATCAAATACTCAACAGAGATAAAGAGAATCAACATAAAGCATCTGGGATGGGTGGTCGGATAACAAAAACAATATTAATAATGTTACAAACAAGGAAAGCGACCACTCTTCTCTAAGCTATAACTTTATTATTATCTTAATTGAATTAATTAACACAAGATCAAGAACACGTACAGAATAAAGATATTAGTTAATTTTACAGTAGATTTTATCCGAAAATAACAACGAAGAGAAATAATAATGCAGGGACCATAGGCTCAAATATGGCAAACCAATCAAGAGCATGATGACCGCATTCGGGACACCCACATGGTTAAAACCTATGTGAAACTGATCAACCCCCATGTGTGTTTCTGGTTTGTTCCGAGGAGTTACCTTGTCTCACTCGAGATTCCAAGATAAGTTCAAAACGTTTCTTTTTTCTTTTTTGTTTTTTTGCTTATACATTAACTGCGAGTGAAAGAGAGAGAGAGAGTTTTAGAGAGAAAACCAGAAAACAAAACCTCGTGCCGAAACTTTCTCAGCCTCACTCCGGATTCTGTGCCACCCGCCATATGTTCCCACCTGAATGGTGCCACCATCGGTGCATTCGCCTTTATGAGCAACAGGAGAGAGAAATAGGCGGAGTGAGATCTGTTTGATTTTTTTAAAATATAAGATTCTTACATTTTAAAAATTGGAGTAATTTATTACATTTAGGTCTAAATAAATACAAAGTTTTAGAACATCTTAATCCGAGGAACAAGATCTTCTTCAATCCATTTTAGACCGAAGAATATCCAGTTAATAGTCAGGATCTCTTTAAAGGCCATAAATAAGATAGTTGTCCCATTAATAAAAAAAATAAAAAAAATATTATATATATTGTAAAAAAAATTATAAAAAATTAAGGAGTGACCAGACCACCCCTAAATGGCCAAACAATTTTTTTTTTAGTTTGCGTTTAGGGTGTGGCCAGACACCCCATGGCCCTTAGGGTGGTCTGGCCGGCCATTGGGGTGCTTGTGAAGCGACTCCACCGATTGGTGGTGGTGGAGACCCCCTATTGGGAATGAGATGAAATTTGTTAATTTTTTTATTAATTTATTTTTATTTTTTTTAATCTAAAATATTATTTTTTTATTATTTTTTTGTAGTAAAACATGTGTCCTCTTTGTGGCTCTAAGATTTCTAAAAAGAAATCTCAGTCATGAACTGAATATTCTCCAGAATATTCTCTAGTCCAGTATGAAGAATATCCATAATATACACCATTAGAAGTGGATGTTCTCCAGTCCATTATGGAGAATATCTATAATATACACCATTATATAATACTCAATTAACTTTATGAGTATTATATACACCATTAGAAGTATTAACTTTATATTATAACCATAAAATAAATATGGTTAGAGAAAATCATATACAATTGATTAGGTTCTTTCAATTTTATGTGAATGTGTCAAAAAATCATTTTATTATAACAAATCTAATTAAAAAGTGTTATTTTTCTTTTTCTTTTTACCACAAACTTGGAGATTTAGAGTGCTTTTGACATTGCAATTTTGTAGATTAAAAGTAAGAGTTTAAATCAAATCGTAAAAAATGATTGTTTGGAAGTTTTTTTTTTTAAAAAAAAAAAAATTGCAATTTCAAAACTTAAAAAAAAAATATGCTTCTTGAAATTGTATGCAAGTGGTGCATTTTAAAAGGGCATGATTTTAAAATTAAAACTTTGATTTTACCAAACGTTCAAGCTCTTTTAAAAATCAAGTTTTCAAATTGGACGTCTGATATACGTACATTGAAAATCAGCAATTGATTGAATTCTTTTTTATAATTCGTTGTTGATCCTAAAGCAAATTTTTACTATCACATTATTCTAATTGTATGACAATTAATATAATAGTCTACTAAAAAGCATTATTATTCTTTTAAATAGCACGTATTGAAATTACATATATATATATATCCAAATCAGAACCACGGAGTACTAAACACATGAGTAATTTTAGGAGTCCTACTTGTATCTTACTAAGAATGATATGACTATTAAAATCACTATGCATTGGGCTTATGATTGATCATTATTGAATTTTGATTAAATGATGATTTTAATAGTCACATCATTTATTAGAAATGGGTCTTGGACCTAACTCAACTCAAAAGCTAGCTCAAGAGTTGAAGTTTCCCCTCAACTTATAAATGGCTCATCTCTTTAATACTCAAGCAATGTGGGACTTCCAACACGCCTCCTCACGTGTGGCGGGAGAACATCCAAGCCAACACATGCGATAATGGGTGATGGTGGGCCACAACCAATTAATTGGGTTAGGCTCTGATACCATATTAGAAATGGGTCTTGGACCTAACTCAACTCAAAAGCTAGCTCAAGAGTTGAGGTTTCCCCTCAACTTATAAATGGCCCATCTCCTTAATACCCAAGCAATGTGGGACTTCCAACATCATTCTTAGTAAGACACAAGTAAAACACAAGTAAGCCTTCTAGAATTACTCTTAAACACATTCTTATTCGAATGAAATTCATCTTTTCCAAGGGACACTAAAATACATGCAGCTTTTATTCTTAAAATTTTCAAGGAGACGAGTCATGCATGTTATTTAATTAGGAAGATCGAGAATCTCTAACTCAAAAATTTAAATATATTATTATTATTTTTTTCTCAATGTACTCATTTTTTTGGAAATCATACGTAATAATTAATTAAAAAAACTGGTAAGAGCAAAAGGGATCCACAAACAACCCTAAAAGACAAGGTGACCTAAAACCCCGAGCGGACAAAACTTACAAGCGTCTACAAGGAAGCAAAAGGACAAACAAAACTAAAAAAATTCATCAGAAAAATCCCAAGAACCAGTTAGAAAACAATGACTACTGGAAAAGTCACGATGGATCGTTGTTAAAATAGTTGACTTTGAATCTAACCCAAAACAAAATTTCTAAAAAAATCTTTGTTTCTCCTTCAACACCCTACCATTTCTCTCACTCCAAATGCATTTATTGCATGCCATCAAACGCAACTTCGCTTTAATAAGAGTCAAACCAAACACGTCAAAGATCAAGACACTCAATCATTTAAGCGAGAGAATCAATTAACTTTAATCCAAAAACTTAAGCTAATAAATTTAAGTTCCCTAATTAATTAATGTATATTAATTATAGTTTTTGTTTTTAGAGTACTCATCAAATTAACCTTAACACGTGGTCACAATATATAATATCAATCTCCAGAGAGAGAGAGAAGAAAAGAGTGACTACCTTTCTATTGGTCTCACACAATTGGTTTGTCATGATTCGTCGGTGAAGCGGCGGAGTTCGTAGTTTTCTGCTACGTGGCGACGCAGCTCTGACGTAACCAACTTTAATCCTTTTCTCTTCCGTTTCAGTCCGTCTTTATCTGAACGGGGCAGCAGATGGATTCAAATGCACAGACAGGAATTCAAATCTGACATACATGTCGAGTGTTGCCACGTTGTAAGTTATCTGTCTCTCATTGGTGGGATGATATCCAAGAAGAAAAAGTGAGTTAAAAACTTAAAATAAAATACCATCTAGGGCTTTTAAATTCATTTTTCCGTACGTCGGAGTAAGGTTTGGATTTTATTTCGTCTGACTTTGGAGACGGTGGGCTATATATCTCTCTCACGTGGGTGCACCGATGATGCCATTGTGCCCACCAATATCATTGGTCGAATCTGAAGGCCTCTTTCTTATAAAACTATCAAAAATCAAAATCACTCGGGATATTCTTCGAGATGTTGATCAGTTTATACGTTTATTGTAAAAAAGTGAATGAGAATTGAAGTAACATTTTCTCAACATTATTCCAGAAAGAAAAAGAGATATATATATATATATAGAGAGAGAGAGAGAGAGAGAGAGATAACAAAGATTATGCTGTTAAGGAAAAGACAAAATGCTTAAATATATTATTGATTTTTGTATATTCGAAAATGGAGAAACTGACAACAAAGTTAGCTGTCTCCTTCATGGCTTCACACCGTTTGCTCATAATATCCAATGATCATCGCTAAGCAGAAGTTGCCAAAATATGAATGTGAAAACATTTTTTGGCCAAATTTTTCTTATTTAATTGTATTTTAATTGATTTTAGAACCAATTAAAATCAAGACTTACACCTGTCATCCCACTGAAATTAAAATTTTCAAAGTTCAATATCATAGTAAATCTTCATAAGTGTTGGAATTGGTGTCTCATATTAATACCAGTGGAAGGCCAAGTAGACTGAAGCCAGAGTGAACGTCGCAATATCGACGTTCACGGAGCGGGAGAATTTTGAGAATTTCCTTAATAAGTCCGTACAAGTAGGGTTTAGGATTTTTCTATATATATGTTTGGTATAACTCTGAATCATTAAGAGTAAAAATACAGTCGCCTCACTAAGAACGTCGGTAAATTGCCGAACCACGTTAAATCTGTGTTTCGACTCTCTTTTTAATTCTATATTGTTCATCAATTATTGTGCATAGTAACAACAATAAGATTATCTTAGTTACTTGGACCTCATATTTGGATATTTCATTTAGCTTATTCAATGAAAATAAGCAATATTACATATATAATTAGCGTCAAAATAGAGAAATATAATATATATATAGGGATATATATATTATGAGATCGATCTTCAACATTTATTCTCCTAGTTCCCATATGTACATGAGTGTATCAGTATTGTTTTTTCGGATGTTTCGCAAGTAAATTCCCTCATCTTTTGCCGTCCAAATGCAATTTCCATAATTGCAACATTGAGCAAACCAATTATATAAATCATTACTCTGTTCCAAAAACACATCAAATTCTGCAAAAACATCCTTTTTCTTGCGCATGTAGCACCAGTAAAGTGTTGTCCCCCATACGTTTGGCATGAAGTGCCAAGAAAATTCAGCCCCGACCACAAGATTGTGAATTCCTAAATCATTGTCTTCCGACTTACAATGAATAAACAACGTATTTCCGCTGCTCAATCCATTAACAACATGAACTTCCCATCTAAGAAATTCCTGAGATGATTGTCCAAAGGCTAGCGCCAAATCAAGCAAGAAAACCAGTAAACCTCCGTGAGTAATTACCATTGTTTTAATTAATTAGCTGCTCTTGTGTTGATCATGAACTATAATTAATTGTTTAGAAAATTAATAAATGAAAGTGATCGATGGCACCTACCAATTAACAAGTAATTAGTAAATACTAACAACAAATTTAGTTTAGCTGTTTCAAATCGTGCAGTTTGAAAAACTAGTGATTTTAAAAAACGAACTAAGCAAAAGGTAAATATAATAAACATGATGATATTTTTGTAATGCCACCCTAGAGGGTCGTCCTCTGTGATCTATTTATAATCAATTGTACACGTATGAGAGTTGAATTTCAAAATACAAATGAACTTGTATGGCTATAAATAGAACTTGTATGGTTTGATTTGCATTTTTTTTTTTAAATAAAAAAAATTAAGGCTGACTAGATCATGCCATGTCAAATTTGTAGGATGAATTTGTAGTATCTGACCAAAAAAAAAAAAATCAAATAGAAAAATAAAAATAATAACGAAAAGAAAAGAAAATAAACATGTCAGGTAAACTGCCACATGTTAATTAATTTGTATGGGATTTATTCTGAAATTTATTGTGTCTTTAATTAACAACACTCTAATTAATTAACCATAACACAATTCTCCATATCTTGTTTATAGAAGCATGTGTGTTTTTTAAGTGACGTGTTTCTAAATCATAAGAGGACTTTTTTTTTTTTTTTTTGAAAGCTATTAAAAAGACACGTGATGTTTTTAAAGGTTTGGTTTGTAAAAATTTTATACAAATCAGAAATTTTTGTCCATATTGAAAAGGAGTAGATAGAACTGTAGTTTTGTATTTCACCAATTAATCTCATTTAAGCCACAAAAGAAAGTGTTTAGGAACCCTCTTATTAATTCGCATTTCAAAAAGGGTAGATTTTTTAAATCCAAAATCTTATCAACAAGAAACAATCTGACTTGCCCTTTTTCAACTCATGAAACAACAAAGACATGATCAGCTGGAATCAATTATCGCTACTAATTGACTGCTAAGGTTGACAGGCTTCTGCTCCCTCCTCCTCCCTTCTTCCCCTTCTACTTTTTCCTCCTATATACCCTCTCCCTCGCCTTCTAGTTTTTCTCTTTATGTTTGTAGGTGTTCTCTGACTAGATCAACAACTTCGGCGTCTCTACTATGCGTCCGTCAACCTTCTACCATGTTGTGTCACTCATCTCCTCCCTAGATGCCGCTACTGCTTGCTGGTTGTTTGTTTGTATTTTTTGTTTTGAATAAGAGGTTTATTCTCTCTAGATTTGCCCTCATGAGTCAGGATGAATAATTAGGTGTGAGAGATTATTTCTGATGGCATGGATGATTAGGTGTGAGGGTTTATCTCTCACGGCCGGTTTAAATAAATTTTGTTAGAAAATTTGGCTACTCATGTCTTAGATCTACTCGGAGCAGATTTGCTCTTTTTAACTATATTTGTACATGAGTTAGCGGAAGATTGAATTTATAGATAACACCTGATTGTAAGAATTTTTGTTTGTATTTATGACTTTGTCACCTCATAACGTGTATGTGGCTATGATTTTTGTAGAGCTTTTTGCTTTGTGCTGTAAGAGCTTTATGCTCGTGATCTTTAATCAATGAAATTCTCATATTTTCGTTAAAAAAAAAAAAAAAAACACAATTATGGCTACTAATTTCAAAGTCAATTAGATAGAAAAAGTAATTATCGCCGCTGCATTACAAATAAAATTGAAATATATATAAATAGTACCTTAAGAACCAGTTAAAGTCAAGACCCACCACACCTGTACGTAATCCCACGGACATATATATATATATATATATATATATATATATATATCAAATTATCGTACAAGCCCAGACTATTTATAATGCGAACCATTCTTTCATATACATCCTTAGCTAACCCTAATGGTTTATGTACATTTGTATGCAAAATAGTTAATCAAAACCTAATTTTTTTTTTTTTTTTTTAACTTAATTAGTTAACTACTCTTTAAAACCTACATATATAAGCTTAACTAAACTTCTTCTTTATTTTTATTAAAATAATATTTTTAATTAATTAATTAATTTTTTTTATTTTTTATTTTTTTATTTTTTTACATTCATTTTGGTTAAAAATCATTTTCACCAAAAACGCCAAATAGATTGAACACCGTTACCGGTACTGGCCCATGCCATCCACCGGTTAACCACGAAACTACTCGGCCACCATCAAACACATCATCACCAAAAATAAAATCACCCAGTCATCACACCAAAATCAAAAACAATAATGTTCGCCAATTTAAGGGTTTTCTTAGCCATTTTGGCTAAAATGAGAAACTGGTTAAACCATTGAGAGCGCTTTAAGTGAAGAATACTCTTGGGAGCAAATTTTCCTAGAAAATTTTCAATTCCAAGTGAATAAAGAAGATATTATTTCTGCAAAACTACTTGAAAATACAAGATTAATTAAGCATCCCAAAACTTGACATAGAATGGGCCTTAAAACAATCGAACCCTTAAAAACTAATGTAAAGTACTACGTACTTAACTTTCACAAAAGATTTATTGTAGAAAATTAACTAAAAAGTTGCTTCCTAGCTTATTTATTTACCTTAAAAATTATTATTCTTTGGTTCCCACTTAAATTGGAAGCGATATTCACTATGCTCATAATTGTACAAATAAATTCCATCCTCTTTAAACATCCACAAGCAATTTGATTTCCCACAGTTCCTATCGATGAACTTTTCATCATCGGCCGCAAATACTTCGAAGGAACGCTCTCCACTCTCCCACCACATGTTGCACCACACTACAATAATAAATTTTTTTGGTCACGGACCATTAGTAACGTGTATATGGTGTTAACATGTTACTAAAGTTTAGCAACGT
Source organism: Corylus avellana (assembly GCF_901000735.1). Lineage (NCBI taxonomy): Eukaryota > Viridiplantae > Streptophyta > Magnoliopsida > Fagales > Betulaceae > Corylus > Corylus avellana. The sequence continues at coordinate 2,461,769 of NC_081551.1, read as the reverse complement.
GTCTGACGTGTTATGAAATTGGACGTAACTATTTCAACTTTTGTAACGTGTCAGATTCTGACACGTTACCATATGTGGTAACGTGTCATAATCTGACACGTTATCACATATGGTAATGTGTCAGATTTTTTTGTAGTGCCAGTAGAGCATGGTACCCCAGAAGTTGACGCAAAAGTGCCATTGGAACTCCTCGTTTACACTGATATGATGGAAGCCAAGATCATCTTGCTTCGACTTACAATGAGCTTCTAGGGTATTATTTTTTAACCCATTGATAATGTGAGCATTTGGAATTTTTCCAAGATTGCGTTGGCGATGAGTGGTTGACTCGTGATCATCATCATGCAGAGAGCTGCCAAGAGTGATGAACTGAGGGAACGGCTCATTTTTTTCTGAACGTGGCTTAAATAATTTGAAATGCTTCACATGCAGAGAGCTGCCAAGAGTGATGAACTGAGGGAACGGCTCATTTTTTTCTGAACGTGGCTTAAATAATTTGAAATGCTTCAAATCCTACTTATAACATGGGGATAAGATTATAAGAAAGAAACTCATTTTCCTTTGAATAATATTATATGGTATTTTATTCAATAATTTCCCAATTTTACATTTTACATTTACATGTCCATATATAGAGACAAAAGATTAAAACGTTTGAACAATAAAAGGAAAGTCATTAAGGTGGATTGTGTGATGATTTGGTTCTTTCTTGTTTCGTGAGATTTTATTAATGAAAAATGTTTATTTTCATTCTCGATGTTACAAGAAGATATTAGATAAGGATGACGTGCAAATTCCGTGTGCTTATATACGGGGAATGCTACATTTACTTTAATTTCTTTACACAATTTTATCATATTCATAGGTAGCTTTTAAAACCGCAATTGGATCAAAATTTAATAAATATCATCTCATATTCAATTATGGTTTTAAAAGCCATCTATGAGTGAAAAAATGAGAATAAGTGTAGCATTATTTACTTATATATATCATCAGAGACCACGTAAACACATGCATCTTCAATTTTATTTATTTAGTGTAAGTAGGCACCTTCACATTTTGATGTAGGATTTTCAGTAAAGCTATATATCATACTAATATTTTATATCATACTAATATTTTATAAGTATCCCACTATGCTGACGTTAGAGGTGAACAAGTGAGGTGGTTATTATCCGCTAATAATTGTTGATCTCATTCTCATAAACACAAATAACAGCAACCGGATCACCGCATAATCACCTAGACTGGTTGCAGTTATTGGTTATAAGAATTGAGAAAATGAATTAATAACTGGCGCAGGATGACTTAGAAAATTGTACCACTGATTTAAGAAGACTTTCTCGCCCCATGAAAGCAATAAGCACTCCAGCTGAGGTGGAGTGACTAGAAGGCCATGGATAAGGCACCTCATGCACCACAAATCACCTAGACTGGTTGCAGTTACTGGTTATAAGAATTGAGAAAATGAATTAATAACTGGCACAAGATGACTCAAAAAATTGTACCACTGATTTAAGAAGACTTTCTCACCCCATGAAAGCAATAAGCACTACAGCTGAGGTGGAGTGACTAGAAGGCCATGCACCCCACGCACCACCCCCCCCCCCCCCCAAGCTATATTGTGGTCCCCAAATAACATTTGGTATATATTTATTGAAAGAGTAAGTGGATGTATAGATTTGTTTATATTAATTTCTTTTTTTATTATTATTATTTTTTAACTTATAATAAAAAGTACGATAGATATGCGTTTAAGTTTTGAATTCTTTTTTTTTTTTGACATGTCCTCACAAGAAGGGGGGATGAAGATTCGAACTAGTGACCTCCACTTCATTAGACGTGATCCCAGCCGATTGAGCTACCTCTTGAGGACGTTTTGAAATTAAATTACAATGAAGAATCCCGCACGTACATATCCCAGGACGTTATTGCTTTAGTTACAACATTATATATATAATTATGATGATTAAGGGAGAATATGAAGATTATAGTTTTATTAATTATGAGATTGTATAACGTTCGTTGGAGCTTTAATTTAGCATAAATTATTGCCCCGGTTCCCACTTATGTACAAAATCATCACTTTTGTTTGGTATGTTTCGCAAGTAAATCCCATCATCTCTTGCAATCCAAGTGCAAGTTTTATGGTTGCAGCTACGAGCAAACGAATTATATCCATCATCACTTTGCGACAGAAATGCATCGAACCATTTGTGATCCTCGTTGTTGCGCAGGTAGCACCAGTAAAGAGTTGTCCCCCACACGTTTGGTGTGAAATTCCAAGAGAATTCTGCTCCGACAGCAAGATTGTGGATTCCCAGATCATTGTCTTCCGACTTACAATGAAGAAACAGCGTATTTCCGCCGCTCAACCCATTAACAATGTGCACATTCCATGTCAGAAATCCCTCAGATGAGCATGATCTAATGGCTAAAGCCAAAACAAGAAAGAAAACCATTGAGCCCCCTAGAGTTTTCATTGTTTTGCTGGATAAATAAACAAAATGTAGCCACAGGAAAAGGAGAATATAGAAGAAATTATTATTATTATTATTATTTTTTTTTGGGGTCTTTGTGTATATATATCTATTGTGCATTTATATATAAGGGGGTATTTATACAAAAAAAAAAAAAAAAATTCCAAGAACAAAATCTGGTGATTTTACTATTTTTGGTTGGTGGGAAATGGTTTATTGTTATGGTGGTCAACAAACTCTAGTGATTTACTATTTTTTGTTGGTGGAAAATCCTTCATTGGTTTGGAGGTTAGTGAGATTGTATCCCTTTTTAAGTTCCACCAGATTAGCACTTTCATTCATACTCCCCTCAAGGAGTCAAGCTGTCAAGGTACTATAGGATACATAACAAATCTATTTTGTTAGTTGAAAAAAAAAAAAAAAAAATCTGTTTTGTTAGTTGCAAAAAATAATAGAAAAAATAAGTTTGTTTAGTTTTGCGATTTCGAATCTAGCGTGGTTTTGAAAAATAGTGATTTCAAAATGATTTTTAAAAACCTAATTAAGTAGCTGGTCAAATTGTGGTTGGAGATTCAAAATTGCGGTTTGGTTTTTAAAATTGTGCATTTTTAATGAAACACTCTTACATGCAATTTAAAAACATGAATTTTTGCCGAAATTAAATATTGTTGCATGCCAAAGGTGCCTTCAAACCCCAACCTCCTTTACCACCGGTAGCTGTGGTTCAGTGGTCTCAAGAAAATCTCTGTGAGGTTTAGGCATGTATTAGGGCGTGGGTTTGAATTTTCACCAATGAAGAATCACTCACATAAGCCTGATTGGTATTAGCCGCATTAAGAATGCACTAATATCCTGGTGAGGCTGGGTTAGGCTATGGTTTAATTGATTTTGAGGAAGCGCTTGCGGTTCCCGTCTAGCCCCTCTTGAGCAATTTCCAACGGGTAGGTGCTACTATGGTAATGCCCAAATAACTTAGCCACAGTTCTTTTTTTTTTTTTTTTTACCCAAAGCTTGCTTGGTACAACGTTGTGTGTGTTGTTCTAAATGTTTGTGTAGTCTTTATGTGAGATATTATTTATTTATTTAAATATTTTCACTTATTCTTTTGGAAAATTGAATGATCCGCCATGTTTTATACCTTACGAGATTAACCAAATTTGTATTTCTGGATTGCACATACACACATTAAGGATGGCATTGGTGGATAATGTCTAAGATTGTGTTGGGAAGTATAACTTTTAAAGTTAAAAAGAGCTTTTTAGAAGAAAAAAAAAATACTTCAATTTTTGGTTTTTCTCAAAAGTGTATTTTAACAATTTTTAAAATAAAAAAGTCAAAGAATATTTTTGAAATTTTTTACCAAACATACTATAATGCTGTTAAGAAAGATGTGGAGTTTAGCCTGGCAGATATATATTTTTTAAAACGAAATTCTTGGGTTCAATGATTGATTGATTTGTTTCTTTTAAACAATTCATTGATTAAAATTTAGGTGAACAAAGCACCACATTTTTTGTTGATTTGGTTTAGGCTTTTGGGTTGTGGATGTAAACGCTATCCTGGCTTTTGGGTCGAGGAGGATGAGTTTTGGCTTGAGGTTCTCTATCTTCAATGCCGAGAAATAAGAGTTACCTATGCATTGATTTGAGTCTGTTTGGCGCAAATTTCCCGTTTAATTTGAAAATTAGTCATAGGTTAGTGGATTTTGTTTGAGTTTGGATTGTAATATGTCATCTTTGACGATTGTAACCTCATAACTTCGGCTATGGTTGCTTCAGAGCTTTGCTTTGTGTTGTTTGAACTCAATTAATGAGATTGAATTGTTTCAAAAAAAAAAAAATTATTTATATTTTGAGATAATTATATATGAATGCTACGGTAGCATTAATGTGTAATAATTATAAAATAAAAATATAATTTTTAACATTTTTCAAATAAAATAGTCACGGTGACTGCATTTATGGTTCGACCCAGTCAATTGATCGAGCCTTAAATTTTTACAATTTTGTGTTGGTCTTTAATTGTTTTAAAAACTTGCAATAAGAAAGGTTACAAAATTAATACTGATTAACATAGCATATATATGCCATTTAAAAGTCACATACATTTTGATTTTGATTTTCAATTAAATAGTGTAACAAAAGCAAATTCCCATTGCCTCCCTCCCCTCACGTTTATGTTGCTTGCTTTTGAGGGGTTGAGCATAATACTGAAAAGAGATGATGCGTTTGGCGCTATTTTCATTATTTTTCCTATCTATTTATTGTCCTATATTTTTTTAAAAACACTTTTATCAAGTGGGTCTCACAAATTTAATTATAAATTTATACATTTTTTAATACAAAGATTGACAAAAGATATGTAGAAGAATGAAAACAAACATTTCTTCATTGAAAATAAGTAGCTATAATATAGAGCTTGCCATTGACTTCTTTAAATCAGGATTTTGTCAATATCCTTATTGTTAAACTAATGATTAAGTGATTAAATTTACCTCTTCCTATCAGTTCAAGTTTCTTTTGGGATAACTGGTAATTTAACATGGTAACAGAGCCAAAGGTCTCGGGATCGAACCTTGACTCCGTCAATTCGCCCCTTATTTAAATTAAATATTTCAAGTGTTGGGCCTCATCTATTAAAAGAGAGTTTGAACCCATACGTGAGGGAGAGTGTTAAAGTAATGATTAAGTGATTAAATTTACCTCTTTTTATCAGCTTAAGCTTTTGGGATAACTGGTAATTTAACACTTATTCCATATTAGTAGAAATTTCAAGCAATTAAGCATTTAAGGGAAATGAAGAAAAAGATAAAAAGTGGTGCAATAGATTCCAATAACTTGTTTTCACAGAAGGTTACAACTCAAAGCCACGCCAAGCAATACTATAACACTTGGAATTATAATCATTCTTCCAAAGCTAGCCTATTTTATTACACCTTATTCTATATTTTTCAATGAAAACTATATATTTATTTATTTTTTGTGTTATTACAGCAGCAAGCCATGTCTTTGCGCGCGCGGCTAGGGCCCATACAAACACCCCCCTTTGGGTATCCCTTCTTGATGCAATTCTGGTTGCAGTCACTTGTACATATTCCTACGCAGAGTGGTACTGTATACAATGCGGCTACAGGCTCTGCCACTAAACCAATAATATTTATAATACCAATAGCATGCAACATGAGAATTTTTTTTTTTGTTTTTTTGTTTTTAATATTGCCAAAAATATTAACATTTTAAAACAAAATCATAAAAAGCATTCCATTTAAAAGTGGGTTAATTGAAATAAATGGGAGTTTGAAATCATGGGTGCGTTTTAGCTAGAATATGGACAATTCATTTAAAAACGTATTTAAAGGTTTGGCAAAATTACGGTTTGACCTAACCTTTAAAATTAATATAGTTTAACCTTTATGGGTTTTCAAATTGAAATTTTTAAAAAATGTATTTCCAAGCAATTTATTTTCTGTAATTTGGTTTAAAATCACAATACTAATCACTGAGAGTCGAAGCAAATCTTGATAGTCATGATTCTTCTATGTTTTTGTTTTCTCAAAGTATGAGATAAGGAGAGGAATTTTACCTGAAGCCAAAAGGAAAGCAATGCAAAGAATCCCCAGGAAGCAGCGGCCATTGACAGGCAAAACGAAACCAGATGAAGACATTATGTGAAGGAATATTGATGCCTAGCTACTTGCACTTTCTTTGTTAATGGATGGGATGGGGTGAAGCCGAAAGTAAACCATATATATATATATATATCTCCGAATCTCTATTGAATTGAGTGATTAATAGGACTTAAAACACTGCCATAAAAGATAAGATTGAAGTTTTAATGTTTTTCATATTCATATCTGTCTTTAATTTTCTTTGATTTCACGGAATTTATGGCCATTTAATTTCCAAATCATGTTGATAAAATTTTAAATTAATAGGGGAATAATGATATAAGTCTTCTTAGAGTCCTCCTAGAGTCATCCCAAATATGATGTGGCTTTTAAAATCACCGTTGAATTTGAGATGTGATTTATTGACTTTTGATCTATTGGTAATTTTAAAAGTCACATCACATTTATGATGATTCTAGGAGGATTCTTGGAAGACTTATAGCATTACTCAGAATTTGCCTAAAAAAAAAAAAATAATAAATAATAGGGAATGAAGTAAAGTCGGAAAAACTGCTGGAAATATTTTCAGAAAAATAAGTGTATATATAATTATGGATCCGGCTTTAATAATAGTATGTATGTTGTAGTTTAAGCAACGGTTAAGATTGAATCTCTCAAAATCTTTTTTCATTTTCTCTCTCCTATTAAAAGCTTCTAAAAATATGTCAACTTTAAGATTCAATCTTAATCGTTGCTTACACTACAACATACATGTTGTTATTACAGCATGTAAGCCAGATCCATTTCATTATATACATGTTATATTATTAATTATGGATGAGAGTTTGTAAGCCATATAATAAAATGAAGATCATGATCCCCTCGAATTCTCTAATTATGAATTCAAGTTTATCAAATTTCTAAATCTAGCCGTTCATCATGTCTAAGGTTTAAAAAAAATGCAATGTTTTTTGGTCTTATTAAGGAAACAAAATAACTTGTTTTCTTCCCAAAATAAAAAAGCAACGCACAAATGGTCTTATTTATTTTTTATTTTTGAAGTAATTTATTTATTTTGTTTCTTTCTCAAAAAAAAAAAAAAAAAACTCATTTCCCTCCTAAAACAAAAACAACCCACGACGCTTCTTCTTCCTCATGTCAAAGTGAGTGAGAAAAAAAAAAAAAATCTTATTTTTTTGCAAGCTCTTATGGAAAAAGCTGAATGCATTTGGAGATCATTCCGTAGAAAAGAAAAGAAAAGAAAAAAAAAGAAAAAAGAAAAAAAAGAATTACACAATCCTCTTCTTGGAAAGAGTATTACATACGTATGTTTGGAGAGCATTCTCAATAACGCCCAACCTTTCATGCAGAAGAAATTATGAAGAAAAAAAAAAAAAAAATCTGAAAACGAGTATTACACCATCATCTTCTTGAAAAAGCTATACGTAAATTTGTTCATTGCTTTTGAATGTCTCATCACATCATAAAGAGAGAAGAAAATGAAGGATAAGATCCTCTCCCATTTCACTTGGATTGTCAAGATTATCATTCTTAATGACTAGAAAATTTTTTATTTTTAAAATAAAAATTGAAGAAACTTATTTACACTATCAAATTGTTATGACTTTTGCAATGTATCTTCTAAACTATTAAAATTTGCAATACGAGTGTTTGAAATTTCAGCTTCTTTCAATCACCCCCTTTGTTAGGATTTAACAAGAAGGAGCGAAAATGACCAAAATACGTAAGGGAGGAATGAAACAACCGAACAAGGGAAAAAATTAATAATTTATCAAAATAATAATTTTAAAAAAGAAAGAAAAGAAAGAACACACAAAAGAAGGATTGGAAAGGATCCTTTTTCGTCTTTGAAAGGTTTTTCTCTTTTCGTTTTAGGAAAATTACGCATACCCTCGTCAAACAATCATTTCATTGTTAATGCACCTCTTTCGGGTTTCTCAAAACTATTGATTAAGTTAATATCCCTCCCTAATTATCAAAAATGACCAAACCACGATGTTTGTTAAGATTATTATTATTATTATTATTTTTTATTTTCTGCATTCTCTTTTTTGTATAGATCTTGGCAGTTTATATTTGCGAATTCATGAGTGTATAGTCGATTTTTTTTTTTTTTTTCTTCTCTTCTTGTTTGGAGCTCCATCAAATAAATAGTTACTTTTTACAAGAAATAAATATATATTTGAATTGATCAAGATCGACTCAAGACTATCCTAATTAACCCAGAAAGTGATGGATTAAATATTATTAATAAATTAAATTATCAACAAAATTGATAATTATTTATCATAACAAAAGTGTTAAGAGGACCTTTGACAATTTTCCTTGCCTGCTGTATCAATCTACAGGCGAAATAATATTCTTATCTAATTTATTTACTATATATATATGAATAATATCAGAGTTTGAAACAAAGGAAACCCCTGAGACAATAAACATTTGGTCTCATTAATCCCTTTCAGAACTTGCAAAGACAAGCATTAGGGGACCCTTTGCCGGGTGCTTGACATAGTCCACCACATGGCGAACCAACGGAGAGGCAATGCTGATTGCAGTCAGGGAACTCTGAGCATAGCCCCTGGTACAGCAGGGACCCACATTGAGGGATTTCTGCACCAGCATTCCCTGCACCAAAAAAAAATTATAATATGTTAAAATATTTGACTAAATAATTGTTTGGAGTAATTGGTGGTTTAACGTTAATTAACATGAGATACGAGTTTGAACTCTGATTCTGTTAATTCACTCCCGTTTAATTAAAATATTCTAATAAAGTTTGAGCCCATACATAAATAAAGGAATTCTATACCTGAGTTTAGAAGAACAATAGCAATGCAGAAAATCAATGTAAAGGAGCATTTGATGACTGGAGAAGACTTTGAGGAGGCCATTGTACGTACGAGGATTTGTGCTTTTTTGATGGGTGATGGAACCAAATGCTTCAACCATGCCCTATTTATATATATATTAAACTGCATGTGCTGTTTTTTTTGTTTTGTTTCTTCTTCTAAAATTAACTTCCATTTTTTGTGTTACTACTTTTAGGTGTTTTCTAAAATCTGCAATTTCTTGTTTTCGTTCTTAATTAGAATTCTAGTCGCGATTGCAACATAGTTTCCTATTTTTGATGAAAATATCAACTAAAAACTGTTGGATAAGACTTTTCAAGGTAAACAGAGGTTTATTTTATTTTATTTTTTTATTTTTATCTGTTTTTAGATCTTAAAATAGAAATTGAACAAGAGAATTGAAGACCCATTTTTTCTTGCAATTATGTTATCGTTTATATATATATTAAAAAAATAGTGAATTTCGGTTTGTTTATGATAGGAGTAGAGATTTACGGCTGCCTCAAGCGTCATACATTTACAATTTTTTTTTTAATTAAAGAAGATAAACACCGATTTCTTTTTTAATTGAGATATTAGCACTAAATTTGAGATATTAGCATCAAATTTAAAATGATTGAATCCATTTTGGGTGATAACATCCCTAAAGGTTTAACTTTTTACCCCTAGATTTTAGTTTTGAATTCAAAAACAAGTTTTGAGACATTAGAAACTAAATATTAATTCATAAAAATTTAACTAACAAAAAAATACGAAATGGGGGAAGAGAGAGATTTCTACGAATTTTTTTTTTTTTTTTTAATAAAGTCACGTCAGACTTCGGCAAACACTTGTCTAACTCTTGGTAGCCAAATAGCAAGACTCTTATAATAGATACTGAATAAGTCTAATACGGACAGGACCCAAGACTAGGTTGATTTAAAAATACCATTTCTCTTAAGGCCTAAGATAGCCAAAAATAAGGTCAACTCCAACTAAAGCCCAAGAAGGGCCCAAAGAAACCCGATATGAGGCTTTGCTATTACAAGAGCCCAAGCCCATAGAAGCCAGACGAAAAAAGGTGGGATTTCTCTACCACCGGGGGTAAGCCTTTCAAGAGAGGAATATCTCTCTCCCCATCTCTCTATCTTAGACCATTAGCATGGACGTCGGAGTGCCTTCGATCTCATGACATGAGGTCTACTGACGACGCCCCACCTAGCTTCTTAGTTTTGCACGTGAGAATCAGCCCAATCCGTTGGATCTAACAGTTTTATAAGTGACATGATCTACATTTTATATATATATATAAACAAAAACAGAGGTACAACAGAAAAATCTATATCCAAACAATGGTACATGTTAGATTGATCAGAGACAATGTAAATGGGCATAAGTAATGCTCATTAATTATAACAGAATTGGCCGAATCTCATCGTCTTGTCCTCGAATTTGGATCATTTCAAATTTTTTTAAATATGAGATTCTCATATTTTAAAATATGATCCATCTATTTTATCTAATGGTTTAATCAACAAGAGTGTTCATGCGGTTTTTATTAACCGTTTTGTAACCGCTAACCGCTTTTTTAATGTATATATTTAATATTTTTATTATATATAATATATATAATATAGAGGACTTGATGAAAGTAGAAATGAATATGTTTATGTTTGTGTTTCTTGTTTGAGATATCTACTCTAAGGCTTTTTAACAGCTGGGTTTTCATTGATTTTCATATTTGTATTACTTTGAGTTAGGAGTTTGATCATTCTGATGATTTTCGTATAACTATGTTTTTTGGTTTTTTTTTGTGATAGCATTTGGGTGTTTTTAGGTACCCTTTACATTTTTTTAACATGGACTCATTTTGGAGCAAGCCCAATGTGGTATATCGCAACCTATATGCTTGTTAAATAATGCATATTTTGATGCCAAAAAAGCACATAAAAGGCCAAAAAGGGCAAAATAAGCCCAAAATTGAAAATTGGACCAAAAGGCAAAGGCACAAAAAAAAAAAAAAAAAAAAGGGGGAACCTGGAAAGGCAAAAAAGAAAGTGAAAAAAAAAAAATTTAAAGTGAAAAAAAAAGGAGCCTAATTCTCAAATTCAGTCCAAAAAGAAAACCCAAATAAAGCCAAAAAAAGCGGTTAATAAAAAAAATGGTTAGCTGGATGCGGTTAACCGCTAACCGCAACCGCATGATCACCCCGATTAAACAAATCCAAAAGTTTATGTTATCGAGGCAAATGGATTTGACATGTTGAAAACTAAAATTAATCATCTCGGTGTAGTTGCTTGGTGGGTTGGTCGAGCTGGACTGATCTTTAGCTCATCAACTTCCTCTTTTTTATTTTTTTTTACATTCTCTCACCTCTCACCACACACACATCTATATATATATATATATTTGAAACACATTCTCTTACCATTGATAATGTAATTCGTGCCATTTTTCATTGCTGTACTTTTGCGATTGTTGTTACTGCTGGAGTTGCAATATTTGGCATCCTTAATTAGCTTGTTGAAGCTGAATATTATAACCATTGATTACACTCACATACGTACGTGTGAACAATTTGCCATGAAATCTCTGGTATTTGTTTATGAAAAAAAAAAAAAAAAAAAAAAAGAGAGAGGGAAGAAGAAGAAATCCAAAACCAAAAACTGACGAATTAATCAAATCTTAATCATAAAAACTAAAGATATCAGATATTACAGCAGGAATACAAAACAGAATACGTACTCAAAAGATCAAAAACTCTAATACAGAAGATTTTGGTAATAATTTATTTTAGAGTAGAGTAGTGAAGGATTATGCATGCGAAGCAATTGAGTGTAACGGCAGCATGCGGCTTGGCCCAACTTATGTCCTCTATACGTATCCGTACATTTGCCGTCTTAAAAATATTTCTTCCCAATGCAATATCTCTTGCAGTCATTTCTAAATGGGTCCATGCAGACTTGTTCTGATCCATTTACTACTGCCTCTGCCAATACACCAATAATATTTACAAATATACCATTAGAAAAAGAAAAAAAGAAAAAGATGTAATATGCTCTTCTCTATGATTAAAAAAAAAAAAGAAAAAAAAAAGGAAACTTTACAAAATTTCACTCTACTTTTATAAGTTTTGACACTACTCTTTTAAAGTTTAAAAACTCTCAATTACGCACGGATATCGAACTTTCAATTTCTGTCAATTACACTATTTCGTTAGGATTTTTCGTTAAATCTTGTCAAAATTTTCAAAATATTCATTTTTTTAAAAAAAATAAAAATATTGCAAAAGAAGTTGGAAAAATATTCCAAATATGTTTTTTTATTATTATTTATAAAATAATAAATGGCTGAATCTTAACAATTTTTATTTTATTTTTTAAAATTAAAATAATGAATATTTTGAAAATTTTGACAATATTTAACAAAAAATCTTAAGGGAATGGGGAATTGAAAGAAATTGAAAGGTCGATACCCTTAATTGAAAGTTTTTGAACTTCGAAAAGGTAATTTCAATACACGTGAAAGTTTAAGGGTTTTATTTATTTATTTATTTATTTTTAAGTTTTCCCTAAATAAAAATGCGACTAGTTCATCAAGGGATTTTAGTATTTTACCTGAATTTAGAACAACTAAAGCAATGCAGAAAACCTCTGCAAATGAGAATTTGATGATGGGAGAAGACTTTGGGGAAGCCATTTTTCGAGGAATATATATTTGTGATTTTCTCCTCCTCTTTTAATGAAATGAAAACTAAAAATAGTTGTTATTTTTACAATGTCAACAGAGATTTGTCTGTTTTTGAATCTTAAAATAGCGTGGTATTAGGTTATTAAAAAAAAAAAAAAATTGAACAAGACAAGACTCGAATTTTCTTTCCATCTAGCTATTTGTTGTTGCAATTAGGATATCACTTATAATTAATAATCTTTTAACAAAAATATACTGAATTTCGGTGATGTGATCTACTTTTTTTTTTTGCTGACCAAAACAATATATTAATAAACAAAAACAGATTTACAACGGAAAAATTCAAATGCAATGTATCTAAAAAGTGGTAAATGTTAAATTCATTAATACCTATGTATTAATGATTTTCTTGCAACATCTCTATCTCCAAAAAAAAAAAAAAAACCCTAGCTGCCGGAGAACCATTCTAGGAGGAGAGACCTCCCACATAATGATTATTTGTCTCTGATGGTAGAAAGCAGTAAAGCGGATTGCGTTTGGGAATGCACTTGTAGCGGGGATGAAAAAGCCTGAAAATCACTAAATTGATTGGAACGGTGACATTTAAAGAGTTAAACAAAGTATAGATCAAATTCGGATAGAAGAAATTTCTCATTGTATCTAGGCATGATATTGTTTTGTTATTGCAACATACTCATTTTTTATGAAATGAATAAAGAAGAAGCATATATATATATATATATATTACTCATTAGATTTTGATCAATAGTATTTTAAAAACCAAATCAACTATGATATATAGTATTACTCTTTGTAATATCTTTACTTGCGTATTAATAGAAAGAGAATAACTTCAATCAGATCATGGTGTAAACTGGGTGTTTTGCACCCTCGTATAGGAAGCATACACTTAATCTTGAAACACTAAAAAATAATATAACCATTCACACCAAATAATTTTCCTTCTTTTAACAGAATACATCACAGACAAAATACCCATTGACAAAACCACTGGAACCACGGTCTTGATTGGTTTTGAAAATTCTGGTGTCAAGGACTCGGAGGTGGTTGGGGGATTCGGTGGTGCATGGTGGACGTTGAGTTAAAATAAATAGAAAAGCCTATGAAATTGATTTAAATTAAAGATACCGTGTTTTCATTCCTATTGTATTTGATGTTTTTACTTAATGTATCAGATTTTTATTCAAGGTTGTAAAATGAAGTTTTACACTACAACCAGATAGAAGGGTATCTCTAATAGAAATTACAAGCAACTAAGCAAGTATTCAAGTGGTATGTTCGGAAAGTTTCTGGTTTAGGTATAGTCATGGGCCTCCTGCTATGAGCTTTCTCGTTCGTGGATGGGCCATCTCCTACAAAAGAGCCAAAAACGAGGCAAATAGCGTGTCGAAAATGGGCAGACGAGAGATAGCTCAAATTTAAGTTAGTTCTTGCCCTGGAATTGATGACCAGAGTTCAGAACAACTAAATCAACGCAGAAAATCACTTCAAAGGAACATTTGATGATAGGAGAAGACTTGGGGAGGCCATTGTACGAGGATTTGTGCCTTTTCTCTCTTAGCTTTCTTGTTCTTTGTTGATGGAGGATGGAGCCAAATGCTTCAAGCATGCCTATTTATATGAAACACCTAAAAGTAGTAAAAACAAAAAAGAAAGTTAATTTTAGAGAAAATACACAACATGAAGTTTAATATAAATAGACATGCTTGAAGCATTTGGTTCCATCCTCCATCAACAAAGAACAAGAAAGCTAAGAGAGAAAAAGCACAAATCATCGTACGTACAATGGCTTCCCTAAATTCTTCTCCCGTCATCAAATGCTCCTTTGCACTGTTTTTTTTTTTTTTTTTTGCATTGCTTTAGTTGTTTTGAACGCCACATCTTGCTGACATGTCATATTTGGTCCTACCAGAACCATAGCTAGGTATGCGAGATCTTCTTACCTCCTTTCTGAATAAGAAAACTAGCTCTAAATTAAAGAAACATTCATCGCCAAGGCAAGAATTGACATAGGCATCAAACCTATTCCTGTCGGCTCATTCCTAACACGCTCTTTGCCTCATTCTTGTCTCTTTTGCACGAGGTGGCCCATCAACAAACTAGAAAGCACATAGCAGGACCCACTATACGAAACTGTCCGAACACACCACTTGTACACTTGCTTGTAATTTCTATTAATACACAAATAAGGATATTACCAAGATTAAAGCTATATGTCAAAGTTGATTTGGCTTTTAAAATTATTGGTGATCAAAATTGTATATAGTCTCTTTCTTGTAGCGGGCTTTAGGCACGTTTACATTATCCCTCTATCAATTTAACATGTTCCACTATTTTGATATGTTGAATATCGATTTCTCTGTTGTACAAACGTTTTTTTTAATATGAATATATTGTTTTGGTTAAAAAAAAAGAAGAAGAGAGATAAATGATAGAATTCATTCTAATTTTAACCATTTTTTAATCATCTTTATATATAATGAATGGATGAATTTACCACTGAATTTATTTGAGTCGACATGAGTTCACAAATCTAATGGTGGATATATTGAATTTATATGATGAGATATTGAAGTGAATTTAATTCTCTTTTATTTAAGGAATCAAGCCCGAAAGGTTACCCATCTGACATCTGGACGCTTTGCCATGCATGAAATAGCTATTGTGACTCTGGTATTTGTTTATGAAAAAAAGAAAAAGAAAAAAAAAAAAAAAAGAAGAAGAGAACAAGAAATCCAAAGCCAAAAACTAACGAATTAATCAAATCTTATTCAATTCATAAAAACTAAAGATCAAATATTACAGCAGGAATACAAAACAAAAGATCAAAAACTCAAATACAGAAGGATTTTGGTAATAATCTTTAATTGTTTGCAAAAAGATTCCCAATAATTTATTTTAGAGTGAAGGATTACAACTCAAGCCATGCAGGCATGCGAAGCAATTAATTGTAACAGCAGCATATGTCTTCGTCGAACTTACGTCCATTATACGTATCCTTACATTTGCTGCTTGTAAAATATTTCTGCCCAATGCAAAATTTCTTGCAGTCTATACGACTACATGGGCCAACGCAGATTTCTGTTCCATTTACTACTGCCTCTGCCAATACACCAATAATATTTACAAATATACCATTAGAAAAATAAAAAGAAAGATGAAATGCTTTTCTCAATGATAAAAAAAGAAAAGAAAAAGGGAAACTTTACAAATATGGGTATTTTATAATTTTTCCCAATGTTTAACGGAAAATTTTGAAGGAATATGGCAATTGAAAGAAATTGAAAATTCGATACCTTTAATGGAGCGTTTTTGAATTTCGAGAGGCTAATTTCAAAACACATGAAAATTCAAGGTTTTTTTTTTTTTTTTTTTTTTTTTTTTTTTTTTAAAAAAAACGTTTTCCCTTAATAAAAATGCCACTAATTCATCAAGCTAGGGATTTTACGCACCTGAGTTTAGAACAACTAAAGCAACGCAGAAAACCACTGCAAATGAGAATTTGATGACGGGAGAAGACTTTGGGAAAACCATTTTACCAGGAATATATATATATTTGTGATTTTCTCTTTTTCTTTCTTTCTTCTTCTTCTTCTTCTTCTTCTTTGTGGATGGATGATGGAACCAAATGCTTCAAGCATGCCTATTTATATTAAACTTCATGTGTGATGTGTCGTTTTTTTTTCTAAAATTAGCTTCCATTTTTAGTCAATCTAATCGCAATTTTCGACATAGTTTTCTATTTTGGATAGAACTGAAAACTAAAAATAGTTATTAACTTATTATTTTTCAAAGTCAGCAAACATCTCTTTTTTTTTTTTTTTTTTTTAACAAAAATATACTGAATTTAGGTTTGTTTATATGCGACATGATCTACATTTTTTTTTTTGTGGCCAAAACAATATATTACTAAACAAAAACAGATGTTGAACAGAGAAATCCATATGATACAACAGAATTGGCCGGACTATGTACTAATTTTTTAGGATAAATTATTAATAAAAACCACATTACTTTGATACGTAGTATATATTACTATTGTTAATATCCTTATTTTCATATTAATAGAAATTACCGGCAAGTATTCAAGTGGTGCAAGAGTAGTTCATAAAGATTCAAATTACAAGCATATTTATTTAGATTGAAGGTTACAACTCAAAGCCATGAAAAGCAATTAAGGGAAATTAATGAAGGGCCATAGTTTTGGATAAGCCGTGCAAAACAATTATGGTAACATGAGGAAAAAAAAAAACCATATTTAAAAGTTAAAACTAAAGATGTTTGACATTTGATAAGAATGGTCATACGGGGAAGAAAAATTAAACATTCAATGGGAATACGACATAAAAAATAATAATTTTATAGGTGTTATAAAAATTTTGGGATTACCGAAAAGCCTTCTGTCGATCAAGGACCAATGTAGATCCGCCCCTACTTTTCTCAATGATCAAACGTGCCACTAGTTCATCAAGGGATCTTGCCGGAGTTGAGAACAATTAAAGCAATGCAGAAAAATCAGTGTAAATGAGCATTTGCTAGGAAAAAAGATCTTATGCATTTCAAATGAAATGAAGAATACTCTTTTAGTGTATTTAGAAGGGAAATATTGTCCTTAATTTTTTAGGGCAAATTTTTGGACAAATTTATCGTTCTAAATACACTAAATAGGCACTCTTCCTTTCATTTTAAACGGAAAGAATCCGTTTCCATTTGATGGTGCATGGGAGAAAGACTTTGGAGATGCCATTGTAGGAGGATTTGTGCTTTTTCTCTCTTTCTTTTTCTGTGTTGATGGAGGATGGAACCAAATTCTTCAAGCATGCCTATTTATATATATTAAACTTCATTCATGCATGTAGTGTATTTTCTAAAATTAACTTTCATTGTTTGTTTCTACTTTTAGGTGTTTCTTTCAAAATAAGCCTTTTCTTGGTAATTTCATTCTAGTAATTAATGATCTAAACGAAAAATAACAACATGGTTTACTATTTTTGATGAAAATGAAAACCGAAAACAATTGTTTTCTTTTCAAAGTCATAAGATGGTTATCTGTTTTTAGATCTTATACAGACTAGCTAGCTACATTGAAACTGTAATTTTTTTTTTTTTTTTTTTTTTTTTTGTTTAGAAAAAAATTTCATTCATCCAAAAAAAAAAAAAAACTGATATTTTTTCAAAGTCCTATTGGGTTATATATTAACCGACGTTGTTTATTTTTTATTTTTTCTTTTAAAAAGCGATTAGGGGTTATTAGAGTTATTAACGTTAATTGCCGGTTAGCCGCCTTAGATAGTTAGCGGAGCTAGTTAGTGAATTTTACTAATTGTATAGGCTGTTTCAGTTAGCATTTTTTTTCTTCTTCAATTCGATTAGTGGTTTTAGCCAATAACCAGTTAACCACTAATTGTAACTACATTTTTACCTATATATATATATATATACCTCATTTTATATAAGCACTTGGTGGAAGGAGCTTGCGAGAAAAACAAAAGGGTCAAAGAGGTTCTCTATTTGTATAACTATTTTTTATGCTTAAATCAGTAGGAAAAAAAATGGAAAATTTGACAAAGGTGACTCAAGAAAAATTGAGCATATACATGATGAAGGCACATTCTCTCCTTTTATAGGCTTACTGTTCCTGTCTTCCTTAACTAGGGTTTTGGAGTTCGAATCAATTTCTGGTTGACAGACCATAAACTCAAGAAACTTTCCCAAGGGGCTTATGTGTTGGGATTAAGTTTACAAACTAATACCCAAATAAATGGACAATCACAAAGAATAGAAAGAACAAAAGACAAGATGAATCACAATACTTTAATATTGAAGAGAAATATCAAGCCACTTGCTTCTACTTAAAACTCAACATACACACATATCGCTTATATAGGGAAAATATCTAATACAAAGTCATCATACCATTTAATGCTATGGTTACAAAGTCCACAAAGGTGACTAATAATCAATCACCCTACACATAGCACTCAAGAGCTAATAAAGCTAAAAATCACAAAGTCTAATAAAGTTGTTACTTAACAAATATCTTTTGACTTCTAAGGCATGCATAATCTATTAAGCCAATTAAAGTAAACAAAGACTGCCGTCGAAATGCTAGAAAAACTAAAAGGAAACGTGTACAATTTACTTTCTTTAACTTTGCATTTTATTTGAACTTTCAACACGCCTTCTCAAATCAAAATGCTTTCATGCCAAGCATCTCACGTAACATTTTGAAGGGTTCAACTGGCAGTGGCTTAGTGAAGATATCAGCCACTTTATCCTTGGTATTACAATACTCAAGTTCAATTGTCTTCTGCTTCGCATGGTTCCTCAGAAAATGAAATTTGGTATCAATATGCTTGCTCCTTTCATGTTGCACTGGATTCTTTGAGAGCTTGATTGCTGACTTGTTGTCCACATGAATCACAGTAGATTTTTCTTATGGGTGATTCAGTGACTCGAAAAGATTTCTTAACCATATGGATTCACAAACAGCAGTAGAAATTGTTACATGTCAAAGTTGATTTAACTTTTAAAATTACTGGTGATCAAAATTGTACAATCCCTTTATTGTAGCGGGCTCTAGGCACGTTTACATTGTCCTTGTATCAATTTAACATGTTGCACTATTTTGATATGTTGAATATCCATTTCTTTGTTGTACATATGTTTTTTTATATAAATATATTGTTTTGGTTAGAAAAAAAAAAAGAGAAATAATAAAATTCATTCTAATTTTAACCATTTTTTAATCATCTCTATATATAATGAATTGATGAATCCACCACTGAATTTGTTTGGGTAGACATGAGTTCACAAATCTAATGGTAGATATATTGAATTTATATGATGAGATATTAAAGTGAATTTAACTCTCTTTTATTTAAGGAATCAAGCCCGAAAGGTTACCCATCTGACATCTAGACACTTAATTTGCCATGAAATAGCTATTGTGACTATGGTATTTGTTTATGAAAAAAAGAAGAGAACAAGAAATCCAAAGCCAAAAACTAACGAATTAATCAAATCTTATTCAATTCATAAAAACTAAAGATCAAATATTACAGCAGGAATACAAAACAAAAGATCAAAAACTAAATTACAGAAGGATTTTGGTAATAATCTTTAATTGTTTGCAAAAAGATTCCCAATAATTTATTTTAGAGTGAAGGATTACAACTCAGAGCCATGCAGGCATGCGAAGCAATTAATTGTAACAGCAGCATATTTCTTCGTCGTACTTATGTCCATTATACGTATCCTTACATTTGCCGTCTGTAAAATGTTTCAGCTGATTAATGCAAAATTTCTTGCAGTCTATACGACTACAAGGGCCAACGCAGACTTCTGTTCCATTTACCACTGCCTCTGCCAATACACCAATAATATTTACAAATATACCATTAGAAATTTTTATTTATTTTTTATTTTTAAAAAAAAGATGAAATAATATGCTTTTCTCAATGAAAAAAAAAAAAAAGAGAGAGAGAGGAAACTTTACAAATATGGGTATTTTAGATTTTTTCACATTGTTTAGCGGAAAATCTTAAAGGAATATGGCAATTGAAATAAATTGAAAATTCGATACTTTTAATTGAGCGTTTTTTAACTTCAAGATGCTAATTTCAAAACACGTGAAAATTCAAGAGTTTTTTTTTTTTTTTTTTGTTTATTAAGTTTTCCCTAAATAAAAATGCCACTGATTCATCAAGCTAGGGATTTTACCTGAGTTTAGAACAACTAAAGCAGCGCAGAAAACCACTGCAAATGAGAATTTGATGACGGGAGAAGACTTTGGGAAAACCATTTTACAAGGAATATATATTTGTGATTTTCTCTATTTCTTTCTTTCTTTCTTCTTCTTCTTCTTCTTCTTCTTCTTCTTCTTCTTCTTTGTGGATGGATGATGGAACCAAATGCTTCAAGCATGCCTATTTATATTAGACTTCATGTGTGATGTCTCTTTTTTTTTTCTTTCTAAAATTAGCTTCCATTTTTGGTCAATCTAATCGCAATTTTCGACATAGTTTCCTATTTTGGATAGAACTGAAAACTAAAAATAGTTAATATTTTTCAAAGTCAGCAGAGGTTTATCTGTTTTTTTTTAAAAAAAACAAAAATATACTGAATTTAGGTTAATTTGTTTATATGCGACATGATCTACATTTTTTTTTTTTTTCTGGCCAAAACAATATATTACTAAACAAAAACAGATGTTGAACAGAGAAATCCATATGATACAACAGAATTGGCCGGACTATGTACTAATTTTTTTAGGATAAATTATTAATAAATTTTGATCAAATGTGATTTTTTAGGATAAATTATTCGATCAAGTGGTGCAAGAGTAGTACATAAAGATTCAAATTACAGGCATATTTATTTAGATTGAAGGTTACAACTCAAAGCCATGAAAAGCAATTAAGGGAATTGAAATTAATGAAGGGCCAGAGTTTTGGATAAGCCGTGCAAAACAACTACGGTAACATGAGGGGAAAAAAAAAAAAAAAAAAAGGTAATGGATTTAGATCCTCATTTCATCTAACGGTCTAAACAAATCAAAAAATTTGTGTTACCGAGACAAGTTGAAAACTAAAATTAATTAACTCGGTAACACCATCACACACAAACCTTTTTTTTTTTTTTTTTGACATGTCCACACAAGGGAAGCGGGAGGGAGGATTCAAACTAGTAACATCCGCTTCGTGAGGTATGGTTCACAGCTGATTGAGCTACCTCTTAGGAACAACACACAAACTTATGAATTTGTTTAAATCATTAGACGAAATTGAAAGCTCAGATATTAAAATATGAGAATCTCGTATTTTAAAAAATTTGAGGGGATCCAAATCCAAAATTAATATGCATGTTTCTTCTCTCGGGGAGTTGAACCAGATTTTTTCTTATCTATAAAATCATCTTAACAAAAAAATTCCTTTTGAATTCAAAAGTTTGCTAGTTTATAAACATGTACAAAAAAAAAAAAAAAAAGACCCATATTTAAAAGTTAAAACTAAAAATGTTTGACATATGATAAGATTGGTCATACGGGGAAGAAAAATTAAACATTCAATGGGAATACGACATAAAAAATAATAATTTTATAGGTGTTATAAAAATTTTGGGATTACCGAAAAGCCTCCTGTCGATCAAGGACCAATGTAGATCCGCCCCTACTTCTCTCAATGATCAAACGTGCCACTAGTTCATCAAGGGATCTTGCCGGAGTTAACAACTAAAGCAATGCAGAAAAATCAGTGTAAATGAGCATTTGCTAGGAAAAAAAATTCTCTCAATTTCAAATGAAATGAAAAATACTCATTTAGTGTTAGAAGGGTAATATTGTCCTTAATTTTTTAGGAGAAATTTTTTAGACAAATTTATCATTCTAAATGCACTAAATAAATATTCTTAATTTCATTTGAAATGGAGAGGATCCGTTTCCATTTGATGGTGGGAGAAAGACTTTGGAAATGCCGTTGTGGGAGGATTTGTGATTTTTCTCTCTTTCTTTTTCTTTGTTGATGGAAGATGGAACCAAATTCTTCAAGCATGCCTATTTATATATATTAAACTTCATTCATGCATGTAGTGTATTTTCTAAAATTAACTTTGATTGTTTGTTTCTACTTTAGGTGTTTCTTTCAAAATATGCCTTTTCTTGGTAATTTCATTCTAGTAATTAATGATCTGAACGAAAAATAACAACATGATTTACTATTTTTGATGAAAATGAAAACTGAAAACAATTGTTTTCTTTTCAAAGTCATAAGATGGTTATCTATTTTTGGATCTTATACAGACTATTTAGTTACGTTGAAACTGTATTTTTTTTTTCATACTTTTGTTTAGTAAAAAATTTCATTCATCCAAAAAAAGAAAAACTGATATTTTTTCAAAGTCTTATTGGGTTATATATTAACCGACTGTCGTTTTGTTTTTTAATTTTTTCTTTTAAAAAGCGGTTAACGGTTATTAGAGTTATTAACCGCTAACTGCCGGTTAGCTGCCTAGACGGTTAGCGGAGCTAGTTTGTGAATTTTACTAATTGCATAGGCGGTTTTGGTTAGCCTTTTTTTTCTTCTTCAATTCAATTAGTGGTTTTAGCCAATAACCAGTTAATCAACTGTAACTACACTTTTACCTTTATATATATATATATATATATATATATATATAAGCACTTGGTGGAAGGAGCTTGCGAGAAAAACAAAAGGGTCAAAGAGGTTCTCTGCCGGTAGAACTATTTTCAATGCTTAAATTAGTAGGAAAAAAAAATGGAAAATTTGACAAAAGTGACTCAAGAAAAATTGAGCATATACCTGATGAAGACACATTCTCTCCTTTTATGGGCTTACTGTTCCCGTCTTTCTTAACTAGGGTTTTGGAGTTCGAATCAATTTCTGGTTGAGAGACCATAAACTCAAGAAACTTTCCCAAAGGACTTATGTATTGGAATTAAGTTTACAAATCAATACCCAAATAAACGGACAATTATAAATAATAGAAAGAACAAAAGATAAGATGAATCACAATACTTTAATATTGAAGAGAAATATCAAACTTCCCACTTGCTTCTACTTAAAACTCAACGTACACACGTATCCCTTATATAGGGAAAATATCTAATACAAAGTCATCATAGCATTTAATGCTATGGTTGCAAAGTCAACAAAGGTGACTAATAATCAATCACCCTACACATAGTACTTAAGAGCTAATAAAGCTAAATATCACAAAATCTAATAAAGTTACTAATTAACAAATATCTTTTGACTTCTAAGGTATGCATAATCTACTAAGCCAATTAAAGTAAATGAAAACTGCCGCCGAAATGCTAGAAGAACTAGAAGGAAATGTGTACAGCTTGCTTTCTTTAACTTTACATTTTATTTGAATTTCCAACACGCCTCCTAAAATCAAAATGCTTTCATGCCAAGCATCTCACGTAACATTTTGAAGGATTCAACTGGTAGTGGCTTAGTGAAGATATTAGCCACTTGATCCTTGGTATTACAATACTCAAGTTCAATTGTTTTATGCTTCACATGGTCCCTCATAAATTGAAATCTGGGATCAATATGCTTGCTCCTTCTATGTTGCATTGGATTCTTTGAGAGCTTGATTGCTGACTTGTTGTCCACATGAATCACAGTAGATTTTTCCTGTGGGTGATTTAGTGACTCCAAAAGATTTTTTAACCATATGGCTTCACAAACAGCAGAATAAATTGCTACCTGAGTATTGTAATACCAAGGATCAAGTGGCTGATATCTTCACTATGCCACTGCCAGTTGAACCCTTCAAAATGTTACGTGAGATGCTTGGCATGAAAGCATTTTGATTTGAGGGGGCGTGTTGGAAGTTTAAATAAAATACAAAGTTAAAAAAAGCAAGCTGTACATGTTTCCTTCTAGTTTTCTAGTATTTCGGCGGCAGCCTTCGTTTACTTTAATTGGCTTAGTAGATTATGCATGCCTTAGAAGTCAAAAGATATTTGTTAAGTAGCAACTTTATTAGACTTTGTGATTTTTAGCTTTATTAGCTCTTGAGTGCTATGTGTAGGGTGATTGATCATTAGTCACCTTTGTGGACTTTGTAACCATAGCATTAAATGCTATGATGACTTTGTATTAGATATTTTCCCTATATAAGATATGTGTGTACCTTGAGTTTTTAAGTAGAAGCAAGAGGGAAGCTTGATATTTCTCTTCATTTCATTCACGATTACAAGTAATCGAGAATAATAATCAGAGACATTTTCTCCTTCATTCATATGGGCAGATTCAAATTCAGCCCTTAATGATTGAAGGCGAATTCTCTTCACTCGATCAACACTTTTGAAAATTGTATTCAAGGTGTCCCATGTTGCTTTGCTCATTGCCGCTTCAATGACCTTTTCAAATGTTGAATTATCAAATCCTTGATAGAGGTTATACAACGCCTTCTTGTCCTTCTTTCTTTGGTCTTTGAGAGTAACTTTTTGATCTGCAGTGTACGTAGGTAGCTTCTTGCTCAGGAGTGGGCTCAACGAACCCAGTACTGGCAATCTCCCAAAGATCTTGTGATCCAAACAATGCTTTGAATTGGATGCACCGCTTCTCATAATTTTTCTTTTTCAACTAAGGAACTTGGATTTGCACCATATTGGAGGCCATGACTGCAATACTAGGAATAAACTGGCTCTGATACCAATTTGTTGGGATTAAGTTTACAAACCAATACCCAAATAAAAGGACAATCATAATGAATAGAAAGAACAAAAGACAAGATGAATCACAATACTTTAATATTGAAGAGAAATATCACGCTTACCACTTGATTTTACTTAAAACTCAACGTACACACATATCCCTTATATAGGGAAAATATCTAATACAAAGTCATCATAGCATTTAATGTTATGGTTACAAAGTCCACAAAGGTGACTAATAATCAATCACCCTACACATAGCACTCAAGAGCTAATAAAGCTAAAAATCACAAAGTTTAATAAAGTTGCTATTTAACAAATATCTTTTGATTTCTAAGACATGCATAATCTACTAAACCAATTAAAGTAAACGAAGGCTGCCGCCGAAATGCTAGAAAAACTAGAAGGAAACGTGTACAGCTTGCTTTCTTTAAGCTTGCGTTTTATTTGAACTTCCAACATTATGGGCCTTTGGTAGCATTGCACTTGTCAGAGGGTCCAGTGATTGCTGACATTCGGTATACGAGTACGTAGCCTCCCAATTCCCATGAGAGACTTAGCTATGAATTGGTTTAGGGGAAATTTGTAACACCCTACACAAATTTCTTGTCAATTATTTTAAAATAATTTATCAATTTACAACTCACAAGAATTTTTAAATATTTTAGCTTAGAAATTTCTCTAAAAAGTATAAACACAAATGCACCCAAGCTCACGTGTTTCACAAAAGGTGTTAGAGGAGTTAAAGAATTTTAGGGTTGTTCGAACGCTCGATGCTACCAAAGATCATTTCATGGTACCCTAGCCAACAAACATTCGATAGGCTAAAAGTAGACATCTATCGCTACTCTTTTGCCCATACATGAGATGACTATATATTCTTTCTTTTGTCTAGAACTCTCATCTTGGTCATCCCTAACCTTTCAAAACTTTAGAATGAGCTGAGAGAAAAAGAAAAGAAGGGAGAGAGGATTTTTCTTGGAGAGTTTTACTTCCCAGGCTTGGAGAGCTCTGTCATTTGTAATTATCTCAACTCCATATCTTTAATCCTTAAATTTTAAGCATGTATATATTCACCGTTTAATCTTGTATTTCATTGTGCTTAACTATTTTGTTCAAATGCATATGAAACAAGCCCAAGGAAAGAAGAAGAGAAAATTAACAATGCTAGAGAGAAAGAGAAGAAAATGGGAGTAAGGGAAGAGAAGAGAAAATCACTTCCTCAATAATTTTATTACATATCAAACTTTGTCTTCATAAATGGAGTACAAATTAAACATGTACAAAACATTTGTTGAACTACAAAAAAGTAAAAAGTAAATAAAACATAAACTAATAACCTATAAAATTAAAAGACCAATTCAACTTCAGTTGTTTTTATTCAAAGCAAAGGCCTTGAGACAATATTGTCACTCAATATTTACATAGACAAGCAAGAGGGGCCTCCGGATCAGATGGTGATCCAATGGAGAGGCAATGCTGGTTGCAGTCGGGGAACTTTGAAGATGAACCCTGGTTGACCAACGTACGTCTCACTTGGAGAGATTTCTGCACCTGCATGCCCTGCACCCAAAACAATATTATAAATTTTATTTTATATATTTCATTTCTCAATGACCAAACATGCCACTAGTTCATCAAGGGATTTTACCAGAATTTAAAATAACCAAAGCAATGCAGAAAATCATTGCAAAGAAGCAATATTGGACGACAGGAGAAGACTTTAAGGAAGCCACTATACATGGATTATTTGTTGATGGATATATATGGATCAATTGCATGCTTTGAGCGTGCCAATTTATATTAAACTTTAGGGACACGTTTGGTACGTTAAATCATCATTTTTTTAGGAGTGAAAATAAGTATTGTTGGGAATAGAAAAAGTAGGAATGAAATGACCATTCCTATTTTTTTGTTTGGTGACCATACAATTTTATTTAAAGAAAAATTTATAAAAATTCCCAAACCATTCAACCTCAATGTCGTCGACTTCTCTAGCTTTCCCTTCAACCAAAATTTCAATTGCCATGAATGTTAGGGCAATTTTTGGGTTATGACAAACTACCGCAACAACTATTGCACGGTTGAACCGAGATGCATTCATATTCCTTTTCCCTCCAACATGCCCTCTCTCCCTTTCTGCCTTGGTGTGAACCAGTTGTGTTTTACTCGATCGACGGCTAGAGGTTTCCTATGCTCTTCGATGGCGATCGATCTACAGATTGTCATGACAATGTTCATCAAATACATAAGAATAATTATTCCATTCTAACATCTAATTATTGTATCAAACAAACGTACTCGAGGTTTATTTTTCTAATATTCTTTTAAAGAATGATTGTATTTTCCAATCCACGACGATGTCAATTGCGTACATTTCAGTGGTCAAAGAAATTAATCTTCTCATAATTAGACGGGAAGATTAAAGACGTGAAAGAGGGTTAGCTACTCATCGATTAAGAACTCTTACATCCCATTTCTTTTTTATTTGAATGTAACAAAAGAATGTAAATATCCATATAATATTGCCACGTCATCAACAACAACGTTTTGTAGTTTTTAAACAACCAGCCACCCAAAATTCTCCTTTTCTTCAAACTTTTTCTACTTCTCCAACTCCATCACCCCAACACACTTCATTCCCTCCAGTACTTGCCGCCACCTCTGTTAGAGTATATTTGAATGACCCTAAAGTTATGGCTTTGATTATGATTGATGAAGATTAGATAACTTAATTTAGAAATTTGATTATGATTTGATCACCCTAAATTAGAGGATTTGATTAAGATTACATTTATGTGTAAGCTCTATAAATAGAGCATTCTGTATTGTAAACAATTCATTGAATAAAAACATAATATAGCCCATAGGGGTTTTATCTGTAGATGTAAGTTATAGACGGAACCACGTAAAAATCTTTTTGTCTCTTTTATTTTAATTTTGCTATTATTTTATTTTTCCATTTGATTATGAATTTCTTCACCTCAGCTTATATTAAATTAATATTTGCAGGTAAAGCACGTGATTATCACATGTATTTATTTACATATATATTAATAGAAATTACAAGCAAGTATTCCAATTAGTGTAATTCATAAAGAACATTAACGTTATTTATTTATTTAGAGTGAATATTACAAACTCAAAGCAATTAAGGGAAATGAAGAGCCAGAGTTTTGGATAATTAGGTCCCTCAATTATGGTTTATTGCTTATAACAGCAGCAATATTCCAAGAATGTGTAGCTATCTTGAAAACATTCGCCACTTCGAAATCCCGAGTTTGTGCACCTCAGATTGCAGTCCGATGTACAAATCTAGAAACAGATTGGGTCATCAGTAACTGCGGCTATTGCCTCTGCCAATACATCAATAATCTTTAGAATGCCGTTAGTCACTTGAGGGAGGAGAAAAAAAGGTAATATATATAAAAATATTGTTGCTTTTTCGGAGGCGGAATCATAATTTTTTGTATACGATCCAATTAATGTTAGGTACGAGAAGTAGAGAAGAAGGGATAGGGTTTATCCTAATTAAGTGTTGGAGTAGCATTTAGAAGTATGAGGTATCTCTAGAGTTAATCTTTGATTTGTGTTTATCTTTTGGTATTGTAAGGTATAGAACCTATTGTTTTATGAATAAAGTAAGCAAGAATTAACAAGTCTTAAATTTAATTTTATACTAATTAAGTCATAAGTTACAACTTTAAACATATAAAAGTTTCATGCTTATAAAAAACATCTTAAAATTTTTTTTTTCGTTCTGAATACAAGAGTTATTGGTCTGTTTGAGATTACGTTTTAGAAATAGAGCTTTTAAGTTTAAAAAAAAAAAAAAAAAAAAAAAAAAAAATTGGCAAAAACTTCATTTTTAAGCTTTTGCCAAAAGTGCGTTTTGGCAATGTTTGAGATTGCGTTTAAAAAATAGAACTTTTAAGTCAAAAAGAGTTTTTAGATAAAAACTTCATTTTTAAGCTTTTGCCAAAAGTGGTTTTTGGCCATTTTTAGGTTTTTTAAACCCTTAAAAGTGTTTTTCATTTTTTTTCTTTAAACAGACTTTTTGAATGTTAAAAACACTTTTAAGCCTCTCAAACGCAATCATAAACAGACCCTTAAGCTTTTTGACGTTTAAAAGCACTTTGAATTGGTTTTACCAAACGGTTTTTTTTTTTTTTTTTATCAAACGAGCTTTTAGGGTGTTAAACTCACTTTTGAGGTCCTCAAATGCAATTTTAAACAGACCCTTAGTTTGCTATAAACTTGTAAAAAGAATACCTATTTAACCAATTACATGTCACTAGTTCGTCAATAAATGTTACCAGAGTTGAGAACAACTAAAGCAATACAGAAAATCACTGCAAAGGAGCATTTGATGACGGGAGAAGAATTTGGGGAAGCCATTGTATGTACGAGGATTTGTGCTTTTTCTTCTCTCTTTCTTGTTCTTTCTTGATGGAGGATGGAATCCACCAAATGTTTCAAGCATGCCTATTTATACTAAACTTCATGTGTATTTTCTAAAATTAACTTTCATTTTTGTTTTACTACTTTTAGGTGTTTCTTTTAAATTAAATATGCCTTTTCTTGGTTTCATTCTAGTAATGATCTCAACGCAAAATAGCAACTTAGTTTCCTATTTTTGGTGAAAATGAAAATCGAAAACATTTGTTATATTTATTTTTTTCAAAGTAAACGGATGGTTATCTGTTTTTAGATCTTAAACAGATAGTTGAAGCTCTTATTTTTTCAAGGTGAGAAGACCAACTCTTCTATGAAGCTGCTAAATAAAGATAAAGATAAGGAGAATACCATGTCCTTCATGAAATGCATAAGAACATGCAGTTGTTCCATTCCAACATCTAGTCGATCATTGCATCAATCAAACGTACTCTAGACTCAGGTCTATTTTCTCTAATATTCTTTTAAAAAATTATTGTATTTCCCAATTCACGATGATTCTAATTTAGAACCTATAATTGAAAATAAATAAATGCTAAGCATTTTTTTTTTTTTTTTAACTTCCCACGATTTTTTAAGGGGAGAGGCTTACATGCGGTAGTTTGGCTGTGGTAGTTTCAAATGGACGGCTTAGATCGTCCAACCGCAATAAAAAATTAATTTTTTTAAAAGAAATAATATAATATTCATTCATTATTAAAAAAAATCAGTAATTAAAAAATTGAAAATATTAAAAATATTAAAAAAATAAAAATAAAAACTAAAAGAGGTGGCTGGCAGGTCTGGGGGTAGACAAACCACCCCCATGGCCAAGGGGGCGGTCCGGCCACCCCCAAAAGGCCAAAAGAAAAAAAATAAATAAAAAGATGATTTGAGTTTTGAGGAAGACTGGACCACCCCTAAAGGCTTTGGAGTGGTTTCGGCCACCCTCATACCAGTCGTAAGGGGTGGCCGAAACCACCACCAAGCCAAATAGGGGTGGCCGAGCCACCCCAAGGCCTTTAGGCCGGGGATGGTTTCGGCCAACCCCAAATGGTTTTTGGAGGTGGCCAAAACCACCCTATGGCCAAGGGGTGGTTTGTGACATGTGCAATATGCAAAGTCAAGGTGACATGCGTAGCATGCAAAGTCGCAGTTGTTCCTGATTTGGTGGTGCCTTGATCATTCTCGAATTCTTTGCCATATATACTTTAACATTTTTTTTTTTTTTGATGAATATAAGAATTAATTCATATACTAAACAATGAATACATAACACCTTCTAGGATCTCAGTTAGTGTTACAAAACACAACCAGCAACTAGAAAAAACTCAAGAGTAAAGGACAACAAAACCTTTACAAAACACTACAACAAAGTCCCTAAGGATAGAACCTACACAAAACCAAAACTCATCTGTCACAAGTCAAGAACAGCAACAGTAGATTCTTCTCTGCTTAATTACACCAACAAATCAACTGGTAGATTCTAGCTTTGACACAAGAAAATATTTTTCTTTTACGTAAAGCACATGATTATCACATGCATTTATTTACATATATTAATAGAAATTACAAGCAAGTATTGAAGTGGTGCAATTAGAGTAGTTCATAAAGATTCACGTAATTTATTTATTTAGACTGAAGGTTACAAACTCAAAGCAATTAATTAAGGGAAATGAAGGACCAGAGTTTTGGATAATTAGGTCGATCAGTTATGGATGGTTTAATTCTAAAGCAACAATGCCAAGTTGTGCTATTTCCAAGGGAAACACCACCCTTTCAAATTTTTTGTTTGTCTTTGCACCACTGCAATCCGGTGTACGTACAAGCACGAAACAGCGTGCGTGTTGGATTTATAAATGCAGCTATTGCCTCTGCCAATACATCAATAATATTTAGAATACCATTAGTCACTTGAGGGAGAAAAAAAAAGTTATATATGAAGCTGCCAATTATGACGAGATAATTAAGAAGATTAGATCATCATCATGTTTAAATTTAGATCGATTAAAGTGTTGTATTCTTCATATTGTATATTTTTTTCTTCAACGGTCCTTGTAATCCAAGACTTCTTGTATGGTTTGCCATTTACTCTTAAACTTGGGATACCGACATTACTAATTTTGATCATTCGAGATTACGGTTGCAAGATCCGTGATCCGTGCTCTTCGATGGCGATGCCACCAAGCCAACCCCAATTTTTTTTTTTTTGAAAAAATATATATATATATATATTTTAAAATAAAAAATTTAATTAGGTGGCCATGTCATTACTGATGACATGGCCACTTATGCCAGATATCGAATTTTAATTGGTTCACGTGTTAATGACGTGGACTTCCATTAAGTCAACTAACGGTCAATGGATAAAATGATCAATTTGATTTTTATCAAAACCATAAGTACTTCCTGTGATACAAATTAAAATTTAGAGGGAAAAAAATAAAGTGTCCAAACTCTAGGAGTGTTTTTAGTATTTAACCCAAAAATTTATTGTATTTCCCTTTCATTTTTATTTGAATGTAACGCATGTGTTAACAAAAGAATGTAAATATCTCTCTCCAAAAAAAAAAAAAAAAAGTAAATATCAATATAATATTGCCACATCATCAACGACAACGTTTGTATTTTTAAACAACCAATCACCCAAAATTCTCATTTTCTTCAAACTTTTTCTACTTTTCATTTTCTTTTCGCACGTTTACTACTCCAACTCCATCACCCCAACACACTTCATCCCCTCCAATTGCCCATGTGGCACTGCCACCTCAGCTTGTATAAAATTGATATTTGAATTTATTTACATATATTAATAGAAATTACAAGCAAGTATTCAAGTGGTGCAATTAGAGTATATATAGTTAATTTATTTATTTAGGCACCGTTTACTTCGACGTAAAATGGTTTCCGTTGAAAAATATTTTCAGGAAAGTCATTTTTCCTCTAAATGTTTTCTATCAAAAACATTTTACGGCGTTTACTATGTACACGGAAAATAATTTTTTTTTTAATATTTTTTTTACAATAAGGTTCCCGACTGGACCTACACGGGACTTCTTCAAGACCCCGCAGGGACCTGCCTGGGACCCTGCCGAAACTTGATTGGGACTTCCCCAGGACCTTACAGGGACCCGCTCAGAACTTGATCGAGACTTGACCGGAACCTGACCAGGACTTGCTCGAGACCCCGCAGGGACCTGCCCAGGACTTGACCGGGACCCGCCCGGGACTTGCCCAGGACCCTCCCGGGTCTTACTAGGGACCCTTCCGGGATTTGACCGGAACCCGCTCGAGACCCCACCAGGACTTGACCGGGACCCGCCTGGGACCTACCCAGGACTTGCTTGGGACCTGCCCGGGACTTGACAAGAATCTCGACGGGACTTGACCTGGACACGCTCGGACAAGTCCTGGGTGGGTCTCGGTCAAGTCTAGGCGGGTCTAAGTCAAGTCTCGGCTGGTCCCGGGAGAGTCTCTGTCAGGTCCCGGGCGGGTCTGGTCAAATCCCGAGTGAGTCCCGGGCAAGTCCCAACCAGGTCTCGGGCGGGTCGCAGGCAAGTCCCGGTCAAGTCCCGGTCAGGTCCTGCTGGGGTTCCGGGCAAGTACCAGGCGGGTTTCAGTAAGGTCCCAGGCGGGTCTTGGCGGGGTCTCGAGTGGGTCCCGGTCAAGTCTCGGGAGGGTCTCAAGCAAGTCCTGGTCAGGTTCCAGGGGGGTCCCGATCAAGTCCCAGGTGGGTCCCGGTCAAGTCTCGAGCAGGTCCCGACGGGGTCCTGGTAGGTCTCAGTCAAGTCCCAGGGGTCCTGGTCAGGTCCCGGGCAGGTCCTGGGCGGGTCCCGGTTAGGTCCTGGTCGGGTCCCAAGCGGGTTCCAGTCAAGTCCCGGGCAGGTCCCGACAGGGTCCCGTGCAGGTCTCGTTCAAGTCTCGGGCAGGTTTCGGGCGGGTCCCGGTTGGGTCATGGTCAAGTCCTTGGCAGGTCCCGGCGGGGTCCCAGGCAGGTCTTGGGCAAGTCCCAGTCAAGTCTCGGCGAGGTTCTGGGCGGGTCTTGGCAAGGTCCATCGATTTAAAAATGAGATGCTCATAGTCGGAAAATGGTTTATGGTTTTCAAAGCCGTAAACCATTTTTCGAAAATTAAAAAAGAATTTTTAGTCAAAAGGAAATTATTTTCCGTTGACTATTATTTTACGTCGAAGTAAACACCATAAAATGTGAAAATCATTTTACGTCGAAGTAAACGGAGCCTTAGGCCGAAAGTTACAAACTCAAAGCAATTAAGGGAAATGAAGGCCAGAGTTTTGGATAATTAGGTCCCTTAGTTATGGTTTATTTCCGAGTACCGCAGCAAGCCAGGTCTGCGGCGCTAGCTACAATACAAACGCCACCCTTTGGATATCCCTCTTTTTGCCTCTGCCAATACATCAATAATATTTAGAATACCATTTGTTACTCGAGGAGAAAAAAAAAAGGTTATATATATTGTTGCTTTTTTCGGGGCGGAATCAGAATTTTTTGTTTACAATCCAATTAATGTTAGGTACAAGAAGTAGGAAAGAAGAGATAGGGTTTTATCCCAAGCGTTAGAGTAGTATTAGAGCCTGTTTGAGATTGTGTTTAAAAAAATAGAGCTTTTAAGCCATTTTTTTTAAAAAATAAAATAAAATAAAAATACTTTTTAAGCTCTTTAACACAATCTCCTACCGGCCTTTAGAAGTATTAGGTATCTTTAGAGTTAATCTTTTATTTGTGTTTATCTGTTGGTATTATAAGGTATATAACCTATTGTTTTATGAATAAAGTAAGCAAGAATTAACTTGTTTTAAATTTAGCATTATACTAATTAAGTCATAAGTTACAATTGTATACATATAAGAGTTACATGTTTATAAAATCATCTTAAACGAGATTTTTTCCTTGTGAATACAAGAGTTATTCTTAGTTTGCTATAAACTTGTAAAAAGAATCACTATTTAAAATTTAAAATTTATGATCTAAGGGCTAAGATAAGACCTGTCATACGAGCAGGGACGGAGCTGGGTGGCCGGTATAGGCCAAGGTCCCCCCAATTCGTTTGAAATTTATTTTTGAAGATCAAATATTATTTTCATTCCATATGGCCCATGCCCATACATTTTGTGGACCTGCCCATTAAAATTTCCACACCCATGTAAGCCTGCAATTCAACTACTTAGTGTTTGCACACATGAGAGAGGGAGAGAGAGATGAAGCAATATTTAGGAGCAAGCCTTGGGACAGAACTCAAGCTGCTTCCATGTCCTTGGGACTGATGTCAGGGACAGAGCCAAAAAGTGTAATAGCAAGGGCAAACTGCGAAAGTATAGATAGGTTTTTTTTTTTTTTAAAAAAAAAAATAATAATTTATTTATTTATACTTTGGCCATGCTCATTATACTTTTTGGCTCCGTGAGGGGGTGAAAAATTAAACATTTGACCAAACATGTCACTAGTTCGTCAAGAAATTTTACCAGAGTTGAGAACAACTAAGGCAACGCAGAAAATCACTACAAAGGAGCATTTGATGACGGGAGAAGAATTTGGGGAAGCCATTGTACGAGGATTTGTGTTTTTTCTCTCTTTCTTGTTCTTTGTTGATGGAGGATGGAACCAATTATAAGCATGTCTATTTATAATATTAAACTTCATGTAGTGTATTTTCTCTAAAATTAACTTCCATTTTTGTTTTACTACTTTTAGGTGTTTCTTTTAAATTAAATATGCATTTTCTTGGTTTCATTCTAGTAATGATCTCAACGCAAAATAGCAACATAGTTTCCTATTTTTCGTGAAAATACCAAGTCTTCTATGAAGCTGCTAAATAAAGATAAAGATAAGGAGAATATCAGGTCTTTCATGAAGCTGCCAATTATGAGGAGATAAGAAGATTAGATCATCATCACGATCAAGTTTAAATGTAGATTTTTTTTTTTTTCCTGAGCAAAAAGGGTAGGCCGGGGAGACCAATTGTGGCTATCCTACCTGGGCGTGACCATAATAGCACCTACCTACTGGGAGCCGCACAGCAGGGGTCTAGACGGTGGGAACCGTAGGCGCTCTCTCAAGTCTGACTGAGTCATTGCCTGACTCAGCCCCATCAGAACATCAATGAGAATCCAAGGTGGCTAATACTAATCAGGCTTATGTGAAAATTCTTCATTGCAGAGATTCAAACCCACGTCCTAGTACATGCCCTGACCACTTTGGAACTTCCTTGGGCCATTGAACCACCACCCTTGATGGTTTAAATGTAGATTAAAGTGTTGTAATCTTCATATTGTATATTTTTTTTCCTTGAACAGTCCTTGTAATCCGGCCAAGACTTGTTGTATAATTTGCCATTACAAATTTTGATCATTCGAGATTACGGTTGCAAGATTCATGGATTATTATTAATTAATTATAAAATAAATTATTAAAAAAACTGTATGAGTTTATATATATATATATATATATATATATATATAACTTGCAGAAATTAAATTAATATATATGTAGCAAAATCCAGTAAGAAATGCTTCAGATTATTGTACTAAATCCCAAAGTCTTGAGACAATATTAAACGATGGTCTCAGAATTTACATAGACAAGCAAGAGGGGCGTTTGGAGCGGGTGGTTGGCATACTCCACCACATGGCGATCCAATGGAGAGGCAATGTTGATTGCAGTCGGGAAACTTTGAACATGGCCCCTCGTTGAGCAAGCTGCCACATTGTGGGATTTCTGCACCTGCATGCCCTGCACCCAAATATTATATATAAATTTTATTATATGTACAATTGGTGAAATTAAAAGGAACTAGTTAAAATATGGGATACCCACATCACAAACTCATCATAAGGGGTCTTACCTGAGTTTAGAACAACCAAAGCAATGCAGAAATGGACTGCAAAGAAGCATTTGATGAAGGGAGAAAACTTTGGGGAAGCCATTGTACTATGATTTGGGTCTTCTCGATCTCTTTCTTCTTCTCTTTGTTGATGGACGATGAATCAAATGCTTCAAGCATGCCAATTTATATTAAACTTTAGGTGTATTTTCTAACATTCTTTTCAAAAAGAATTAATGACCATTCCAAAAATTATTGTATTTCCCAATTAACTAAAATTGAAATGAAATAAATGCTAATTAAGGATTTGTCCTTATTGTATCTCTATTATGGAATAGAATCATCTCCAGTCCATTTTGGACCGGAAAATATCTAGTTCGAAATCCTAAAGCCACAAATGGGATACCTGCCCTACTAACCAAAAATAATAATAAAATATTATTTCATATTAAAAAATATATATACAATAAAATAATAAAAAAATAAGGAGTGGTTGGCCACCCCCAATGGGGTGGCCGAACAACCATAGTTGGGGCTGGGGTGGTTTCGGCCACCCCATGGCCCTTGGGGTGGTCCAAATCTAAAAATAAATAAATAAATAAATCATTTGGACCCACCCCAAGGACTTGGGGATGGCTTTAACCACCCAGGCAGTTGGTCTAGGGTGGCTTTGCCCAACGGAGGTGGTTTGACGACCCCCGAAGGCCAAACGAAAAATTTAAAAAAAAAAAAAATTGTTTGGCCCTTGGGGTGGCCGAACCACCCCCATTGGGCCTAGGGTGGTCTGGCCACCCCAAATTGGGTGGCCAAACACCCCTTATTATTTTATTATTTTATGTTATATATATTTTTTTTAAATATGAAATAATATTTTATTATTATTTTTTGTTAGTGAGACATGTGTCTTATTCGTGACTTTAGAATTTCTTCTTAGAAATCTTAGCTATGAACTAGATATTCTCCAATCCAAAATGGATTGGAGAGGATCCTATTCCTTCTATTATTTAAAAGAGTAATTAAGAGTAATCACTACATAATTAATGTTATAAACGAAATTTTTATCTCACATTTATAGTTTTTTTTTTTTTTTTTTTTTAAGGAAATCGTGGCATATCATTCTCATTAATAAATCAACAAATGGACAGAGCTAAACGCTCTGATCCAAGAATGGCAACAATACAATCAGGTGGTTCATTAATCCATTCCCTGTCAATATCTTGTTTCGTAGCTAAACGTGCTAACTCATGAGAAACCTTATTTGTCTTTCAACGAACATGGCTCATCTTCCATCCAATATGAGATGACAAAGTTGATTTTATATCCTCCACCAGTTGACCCGTTCTGCTCCAATCTGACTCCATGGAATTCGTCACATCCTGTATTATCTTTGCATCGCCCTCCAAAATAACCTACATGAAACCCATCTCCCGACACGCTTGAGTGGCCAGGAAGGCAGCCGACACCTCAGCAGCCACAGGATCAAGAAAACCCTCTTTGGTAATGCTTTTGGCAACACACATCAATCCCATATGATCACGGATGACTACCACAAGCCCCATTCAACCAGTGTTCTTCATAATTGCTGCATCCCTGTTTGCCTTATACCAGCCTTGGGGAGGAGCCATCCATTTTATCGGAGAAGTATTAACATTATAGAAAAAGTCAGTGGGTGCTCCCACCTGTGCTTGATGAAATTCTTGCAACGCCCTTGATGATTGTTGGACACTATCATTTGGGTGTAAGAAAGTCCCCTCGTGGATTACCGCATTCAATCTTAGCCAAATTCTTTTTGCTATCCTCACAAAAAGTTGAAAACCATTAGTCCCACATTTGCTCAGCATTTCTTCTGCAACCTGAAGGAAATCATAGCTGTGAAATGAGCTCTTTTGAAACTTTTCACTGCCTGCACTCCATACATCTTGTGCCGATGGGCAGTGCCAAAGAATGTGAACTGCAGTTTTTGTATCCATCCCGCAAATAGGACAAGCAAGGCCTACAAGAATCTTCCTTCAAACCAAATTATCACGGGAGGGTAAGATATCTTGACACGCACACCAGAAAAATATTTTCTCTACATTTGGAATGTGGAGCTTCCAAATTTCCTTCCAGACCTTACTGTGATCCTTTCTCAATGAGCCTTCCGCCAAACAAGAGCTTTCACGTTCTTTTTGAATGTGATATGCACTCTTAATAGAAAAATTCTCCCTCACCGTACCTCTCCAAATGAGCATGCATGTCTTCCTTATTGGTTTGGCTAATAGGAATTGGTAGAATCATCTTAGTTTCTTCTGGCGAAAAAAGTTTTTCCAAAACGTTTTCCTTCCACCAGCACCGTTCCCTATCAATTAGTTGATCAACCGTGGCTGTCGGATCCAACAAGGTGGGAAGGGAGTGTAACCAAAAAGTAGATCGGTTTGGGAACCACCTATCTTCCCAAATTCAGACTTTCTTGCCATTCTCTATCCTCCATACCAACCCTTCCCTAATAAGATTGCAAGAGCTTTGTATACTTCTCCACACAAAAAATGGTTTTTTCCCCCTTGGGGCTTTCAAAATGGACACTTTCGGCCTGGACAGTTGGCTTTCATTGTTCTCGCAATTAAACTTTCCGGCATCTTCCACATCCTCCTCACTTGTTTTGCCAAAAGAGCTTTTTTAAAACATGCAAGGTCCTGGAATCCCATACCACCACATGCTTTAGAAAAGCCCATTTTGCTCTAACTCATCAATGGAATTCGACGTTCATTCTCTTTGTAGTCCCACTAAAATTTTCTCATAAGAGAATTGATTTCCGAGCACAATGTTTTCAGAACGAGGAAAACGTCCATGCAATAGGTTGGGATAGCTTGGACTACTGCCTTCAATAAAATTTATTTTCTAGCTTGGAAAAGAAAATTAATCTTCCAATCCTGTAGTCGTTTTCACATACGTTCTGTGATGTTCTTGAAAGCTTGTACCCGAGACCGACCCACCAAAGCTGGCAAACCCAAGTTAGTGTCATAGCTTTGAGTGGCTGGGATCCTTGATATCTACTTGGATTTATTGGAGCATTCTCAACCATGGAAGTATTTCTACTAAAGAATATGGAGGTTTTATTGGCATTCATTTTCGACCTGATGCCTCCTCATATACTTGCAATATCTTCGCCAAAATGTTCCATTGAGCACGATTAACAAAACAGTAAACTATCATCTACAAAAAAGAAATGACTAATTTTTTGGCCCCATTTAGATGTGGGCACCCCTATCAATAGCCATTCTCTATTTGCATGGGTCAATAAAGAGCTCAGAGCCTCAGTGCACAAAAGAAAGAGATAGGGTGAGATGGGATATCCCTGCCTTATGCCCCTAGTAGAGATTATATGACCACACAGATCGTCATTGATAACAATCGCAAATTGGACCTTTGTTACACACATCATGGTAAGGTGTATCCACCATTCAGTAAATCTCATATTTTGCATTATCGCCTCCAAAAACCTTCATTTCATCTTATCATATACCATGCTCATGTCTAATTTTATAGCCATATAACCTTTCATCCCCCACATCCCCGTATGCATCGTATGAAGTGTTTCGTACACCGCCAACACATTATCCGTGATCAACCTTCCAGGGATAAAGACGCTTTGTGTAGGGGATATAATATGTGGTAGGATTTTTTTGAGCCTATTTGCAAGCACCTTGGAGATAAGCTTATACAAAACATTGCACAAACTTATATGGCGGAATTCCGTCACACTTGAAGTATCTTTTATTTTTGGAATAAGGGTTATATATGTTGGGTTCAAATTTAAAGGCATCACCCTAGCATTGAGAATATCAAGAATAGTTCTACATACCTCCTCCCCCATAGTAGCCCAATTGTTCTGGAAAAAACATGCATTCAGCCCATTCGGTCCCGGGGCTTTGAGAGGCGACATTTTGTGTAAAGCTGCAGTTATCTCCTCTGCCGTGAACTCCCTCATAAGTTCAGCATTCATGCTTGCAGAGACACGGGCTTCTATGTTGTGCATACATGGCTCCAGCTCACCCTCCTACCCAGCTAAGAATAAATTTGTGAAATAATTCACAAAAGCCATTCCCACCTCTTCTGGATTATTCCAACGCTGCCCCTTTTCATCCTTGATCATCTTAATATGACTTTTTTTCCTTTTTGCATTGGCACACATGGTAGTACTTGGTATTCCTATCCCCAAGTTTTAACAATTCCTCTCTAGCCCTATGTTTCCACCATAAATCATCTTTGTCCATTTGCACCTGTAGGTCGTGCTTGAGCTTGGCAATATCAGCTCTGTAATCCCCATCCTCCTTGCCTTGTAGCTCCGCAAGATTGTGACTCATTCTTTGTATTTGGGTTTTTGTGGTTCCTTGCCTGGAATGATTCCAAAACCCAAGTCCCCGCTTGCATGCCTGGAGTTTGCTATCAAGTCTTTCCCAACTCACTCCCTGCATGCCAACCTGTGACCAAGCCCGAGAGATCACCTCCTTGCAAGTTGCAACCTTCCCTTAAACCCCAACCAGCTTCATACCGAAAATCGTGCCCGTCCTCTATTCCTCGCAATCTTTCGCAGCAAGCTTAGGTATAACGGTGCACGGTCTGAATTGACGACAACCTCCACAATAACCAAAGCGTCAAGGAAATAGTCCCACCACTCCTGATTAGCATTTTTTTGGAGTTGTATCTAGCATCGGGTAACCAAAGCGATTTTGTGTCCAGCATCTCGCCACCATGCATACCTTGTTAGATGAATGTTGGATAGAATTATGTATCTAATACTTTTCTATTTAAAAAGTGCTCATCAATCGTATTGAGAAAAAAACAACTTTTGACAATAAATTAAAGAAATCAATGATGTTTTCTGTTCTTGTGGTGTTCTAAGCTATTTGATAGCTTTGTTTATCTTATCAACTCAAACATTATTAAATATAATCTTGATTATAAAAGAAAAGGAAAAAAAAAGCATATTCCTAACTAAATATAATTGGATCCTCTATAACTAGGAATTCTTTGCAATTGCCTACCACAATAATCGACCAAACAAGCAATTGTAAGAGGGATCGGATCCCCTTCATTCTCTATCTGAGCAAGAAATTGTAGCGAATCCAAATCCAACAAAATATATTATTTTTTA
>NC_081551.1:2393843-2420505 GCF_901000735.1 Corylus avellana | reverse complement strand
AAAAAAAAAAAAAAAAAAAAAAAAAAAAAAAAAACCAGTGGGCGAATAAAAACAATTTTTTAACGCAATTTGACTCCAATGACTAAATTATTATTATTTTTGGAAGGGAAATGCTTTCTTGCATTCTCCCCACCATCTCTTCTCTCTTTACTTCTTTTTTTTTTTTTTTTTTTTTGGAAAAAATCAAAATGCAAGTGAAGAGATGCTGAGTAGATGGTGGGTAGAATGCATTGTAGCATTCCTCTTTTTGGAATATTTCAAGAACCTTTGATTTTAGTTTCATATGACATGAAGCAATTTGTAATTTAGGCTAACTACAGTAACTAATTATTTATTTATTCCATAAAACATTTTTTTTTTTTTTTGGTATTTATTCATTCATTGTTTTTTTTTTAAAAAAAAAAATTACAATTATTTTATTTGTTAAAAGAATAGGGGTATTATAGGAATATAAAAGAATAAATAGCCTTTCTGATACATTTTGAGTTTGATGGGCTTCTTTAGTACCTTTTTAATATTGTAGAGCTTTATCGCAAATGACTGTTAGTTCAGGGGCTTATATATATATATATTAAAACCTGTATTTAATTATTAAAAGGGTGCAAAAAGAAGCAAAAAATTTACATGTGGAATTCAAAATGTAGCTGCGCGGCTGTGCCGAGTTTTCCATTCTCGGGGAGCAAATTGTACTAAAATATGCCCAACTCGTCTGGCAACCTCATAAATCCTTCTGAGTCGAGTGCCAACTAGGCTCTGAATTTGAACTTGGTAGATATATGTAGTTGGAAATTAAACTGGAAATAAAAATATATATATATATGGAGCAGAGTAGCAGTTTGTCAGCAACTTTTAATTATCTGGTGTAAAAGGCATGCATCTCGGGCTTAGGCTAGCCTTGACTGAATTTTGTTGAAGTATTAATTGATATGATTAAATTTATTATTTTTATAATTTTAACTGTTGAAATATAAGTGGTATTTTATATTGTATGGTTTTGAGTTCAAACCAGTGTTCAAAGTTTATTGTGTTTGAGCTCACTTGTATATATAGAGAAGTGTAATTAAAGTATTAATTAGGATTATATATATATTGAAATTTATAGCTATATATTGGCAATTTACTGATACTTCATGAAATTAATGAGCTTTACTTATATCTGAAGCACACCCATCTACCGTTATCAGTATTGATTACCATAAAATCATGCCACGTTCACAATAACTTTGAAAACTACAAACAAACGATTAAAAAGGAGGAAAATCAATGTATCTAATACGATGGATCACCTAACTCTCGAGAATGATT
Organism: Corylus avellana; assembly: GCF_901000735.1. Lineage (NCBI taxonomy): Eukaryota > Viridiplantae > Streptophyta > Magnoliopsida > Fagales > Betulaceae > Corylus > Corylus avellana. The sequence goes on along the minus strand of NC_081551.1, from coordinate 2,419,200 downwards.
GATTTCTATTGATGTCCCGAAACATAAATATATTTTTCAAGAGACTAATGTTGCATCTATAATATATATATAGAGAGAGATGGACCCATGTGTAGACGGGCACATGTTTTGAACATTTTTATTAAATGTCTCTTTAAATTTACATTAGGGCTAAGATTTTCATTAAATATGTCTTATAGTCGATAGTCATTAAGCATGAAACAATGTGGTGCAACTAAAAGATGTGTTACGTACAAAATAATTATAAAACGTATTCTTTGTTCATTATTAAATATAACAATTTTAGTATTGTTTTGCTAAATTTTTATTACGGAGATCACACTTTGCATTTTATTGACTATTAATTATGATGTTTCGATTATATTTATTTGAATTCTAATCAAAGAAACTGTTTTTTTCGTTCTTGCTTTGACCCTATGAATACAAATTCTTGTTCCGTCCCTCTATCTATATATATTAAACGGAGATCCGTACAATCTCGACCACTTGACGTTGTCTGAAAACTGAATGGAGCAGCGATAGGACGTTATCGTTAAGTCCAATGCATGTCGAACAACGTACGTACCTGACATACATCTCACTGCAGGCATGGAACACATCCACAGCGGTTAATTTACAGTGCGTGCATTGATTTTCCTGTAAATATATAGTTTTATCTCCCTAACAAACTAAACATTTCCCCAAAGCTCATGTATTTAACATTAACATCTCGGCCTTGGAAATTTGAGGCACCAAAGCTCTGCACTCGCATTTAACCCCATTTACTTCTCTCAACTGTCACCCACCTTCCCGTTTTGCCTATAAATTGCACCCCTTTGACGCAGGATTCAGTACCAAATATTAGACAGTGTGATCGATAGTGAAGGCGAGAGAGAGAAGTGAGCTAGAGAGATGGCGAGGTGGTTTATCATGCTTGTTCTTGCTCTTGTTGTAGTTCACACTACAGCTAGACCTACCCCCAGTGATGCTGGACTCGACGACCAAAAGAACTTCGTCTCATATGGTGGGGTTGGCGGCTTTTCTGGCCTTGGTGGCAATGGACTCCCCTTCGGCGGAGTTGGCGGAGCTGCTGGGATCGGCGGTGGCCTTGGCGGAGGTGGTGGATTAGGTGGAGCCGGCGGCTTGGGTGGCGTCGGGGGCTTGGGTGGTATTGGCGGCTTGGGTGGTACTGGTGGGCTGGGTGGTCTTGGTGGCGGTATTGGCGGGCTAGGTGGTCTTGGTGGTGGTGCTGGTGGGTTAGGTGGTCTTGGAGGCGGTGTTGGCGGTGGAGCCGGTGCTGGAGTTGGCGGCGGAACCGGTGCTGGAGTTGGCGGTGGAACCGGTCTTCCATTTCCTTAATTAAAGTTATTATATATGCAGGCATTTGAGTTTAATTAATTAGCTTAATTATGATGATCTAGTGTTACGTTTGGCAGTTAATTAAGTTGGTTAAGTGTGTGACATGTTTTAATTGTATTTCTTTTTTCATTTTTATTTTCTCCCTCAGCTAGCTTTCTGTATTTCGTTACGTTAAGTACTCTTCGCAACCAAGAATAATAATTAGTGATCAGAAAAATGTCTCCATGTGTCTTTACTTTGTGTATTTATCTTCGTGACATTTTATTCTTATTGTTATTTTTTTATTATTTTTTTTTTTCGTACATTCCAAACAGATCAAAAGCTTGTTTCCATGCGGTAAAGGAGGCATGTAATACTTAATTAATATATACATTAAGGTCGAAATTAATTATATATCCTTTTGAAACCGAATAAATGTGCCATGCAGCTTTGATACTTGATATAGACTACAAGCCTACCAAGTCCCATTCCTCTCGTACCTAACGATTTAGAGCTTGAAAATGGGAAAAAAAAAATTAAAAATTAAAAGTAATAATAATAATGTAGGTCATGAGTGGGAGCCCAGCAGAAAAAAGAGTGTAATGTTGAAATATTTTGAAAGGTTACGTACAAGTGTTTAATGCAATGTACGTCTTACATAAATATTTGGATTGTTCTCGGAATTGTGGGGAAGGTGATCTAATTATAAAACCTAAAGCAGTAGGTAGCGTTTTCCGTACAAAGGTCTAATTATAAAACCTAGAGTGGCAAGTATTGGACAAAGATTTCCAGTAATTTTATTATTATTATTGTTAATAATTTGATGGTAAATACCATAGATTTTTTATGGAGCTTATCTATTTGAACAAGTCTTCGATAGTCCTATTAAGCTTTGTTTAGAAATTTATAAGAGCTCTTTTATATTTGTTGTCAGAAAAATGGAAGTTAAAAGATTGTGATTCAGTTTTTATCGGTCTCTTGGCACATATTGAAAGGAAATAAAACTCAAAGAACCTTTTATCAAACAATCTTCAATATATTGCAAATCCCTAACCCTAATTAACCATCATGGAACCAGAAGCTAAGAAATATATGGCCGGCAGTGAAAAAAAGAAGGGATCGAGAGAGAGAGAGACAGTGAGATCTTGTATATCTTAAAGTTAACCCGAACTTAATTAAATCTAAATTAAAATTTTTAATCAAAAGTAGTTTCACAAGATATTCTAGCCTAAACGCATGCCTACACTAAATTCTTTTGAGTTTTAAAATTAAAATATTCTTATTAATTCCGATCTTGTGTTGATCTTGGATAATCAACCAGTTCGATCCACCCAAAACTGAAACGGTTGGCCAAGAAACAAGACATGAATTCGATCAACCAACCTAAGATCGTTGGTTTATTAAGTCATGCTTGATTATGACATTTAAGGTATTGGATATATAAATTAATTTGGTCGGGTTATGGACCACCACAAAACTCCACAATGTTAGGTCGACATCGATCATGCGACTCACCCTTAGTGATAATGGCATCATGCAGGGAAACACATGGACTCATGGCTCCCTCTCGACTCTTCCACATGACAAAATTTGTGAATATCTCCGATAATTAACAATCTTGCAAACATCAAACGCGTGGAGCGTGACAGATTTATTATGTCTGGTGAAAATTCATTAATGAGGTGACCCACAATAAGTAGCTGAGTTGTGTCGAATTTAGTAGCTCCGGCAATGGCAGCTCGACTGAGTGAATCGAGTCATTGATGTGTAGTAAAGAGATGCCACCAACTCACACTGCAACTTCTGACTACAAAGCTTGGCTGTTAGGCTTTGCATTAATTTGCTCCGGTGAGAATTGTTTGGTCAAACGCAACGCAGCCAGCTAGCTAGTACGAATCCAGATCTTTTTTAATTGGGGACAAATTAAAAATTCTTCAATTGTTAATTGTAGTCCTTTATTTTAAATTCAATGATTTATAAAATCATTTAAGCCCCGGTAAAACAAAAGCCAGCATTTAATGCTTCGGTAATGCAAAAACAACTAGCATTTTATAGACCATTGAATTTAAATTGAATGGTCATGATTAACAATTGAAAAATCTCAAATTTCTCCCCAATTGGAGGGGATCTCAATTCAGCTAGCCCCTCGAAAGCTTGTGAAATTGATGACTACACATTCTTTCTTGTTCGGAATATATACCATCATCTCCGTTTCAAATAGAATTTATAGTCCTCTTCAAAAAATAAAAAATAAAAAGAAAAAGGATTTTATAGTATTTATTTTGTGGTTAAGACATAAAGTTGATGTATCTATCTAACTATGCATGTGAAATAAATGATAACATACATTTGTTTGTGTTGGCTCTTTTTAGCTTTTAAGCCATTTTATTTTGAAAGAGTTGCTTGCGAATCATTTTTGTTCTTATTTTGTTTCTTAATAAATTCGTACTCATCAAAATAAATACATTATGGCAAGGAAAAGATGTCCTTGTAACTCTTCTTAAGATCTTAAAAAATGATTAAAAAATGTTCTTTCTTTTATAGTGTTGAACAAGATTTTTGTATGGCTAAACTAGCGATGAGTCACCGACAAAACAAATGCTATAAGCTATCGAGGTAATGACAGTCAAATTGGGGTTAGTGCGGAACCTCCAATACTTAAGTTAGTAGAGCCTCTTTTAGGAGAAAATTAAGTAGGGAGTTTTGGGGAAAGAGATTGTACTCGTACCTAGGGAGAACCCTTTTTCTATGGGAGAGGCTACTCGCCTAACATGGTAACTTTGGCAGCAAGGATGCATCATTTTCCTCTTAGGGCATGACATACCATATTAACCATATTAATGGCCATGTGGGGATTAATAAGAGTATCGTTTTCATGTGAAGATCATTGACTTATTTTTCTTATGATCAGGGTAATTAGGGTATCACTAGTTGCCCTCCATTCCTATGGCCGACCTATCCAGCTGGTTGGTTGTTTGAAATTTAATTTTTACCTGCAACAAGGGTTGCCTTAAATCATGAAATTATCTCCTCGGCATGATGGTTCAAGGCAAATTGGGACGTGAGCTTGGATTTTCTACAGGAGCGAATGGGATTGGGGATAGTGGTGCGGGACCATGAAGGCTTTGTCATTGCGGCGAGGAGTCCTACAAGATTGGACTTCCCAAAACCCAATTCAGCTAAGGGAGTGGGTGCCTATTTTGCAGTTTGTTTTTGTCAAGAACTGGGCATGCAAAACCTCATCTTGGACGGTGACGCTCAAGTAGTGATTAAGGCAATTTGTTCGACGGAGTTAAACATGTCTCGCTTTGGTCATATCGTGGCAAACACACAACGGATTCTTAAATCCCTCAAATGATGGAAGTGTCTTTTTGTAAGTAGAGATGCTAATTAATACAGCTGCCCATAGGCTTGCTAATGTGGCAAAACAGAATTTCATGGATAAGGTTTAGTTGGAGGAAACTATTGATTGTATCCATGATGCAATATTAATGGAGCAATATGCTCTATCTTTGATTTGATATATGATAACCAATTTTTCCAACCAAAAAAAAAAAAAAAAGCTATAACGACTGGACGCCCAACCTAGCTAGCTATAGAGATTCCTTTGAATTTGCCTTTGTTGTTGTCACTTCCAACGAGTGTAATAAGTACTTGGATTTGTACCAATGAATAGCATACGGTGCAAATAACGGATGATCAGGAGGCCCCCAAAACCCATAGGCAAACAAAACAAGACGTTGTTCACCCACTGCCAATCTTCACTCCTCAGACAACGATCTAGGCAACCACATGCAATCTGTCGCCATGCCAGCTGCATGCCGCTAATTTCTCTACCCATCCTCTATATAAATTAATAATGAAATAGAAAAATAAATAAATAAATAAATAGCGGAATAATAATAATGATACATAGATTAAGGTGATTCGACCAATGATCTATATCTACACGTTAAAGCCTTACATCCTCAAATATATTACCATCATCAAATATAATATTCTATGTAAAAACTAGACCCAAAAAAAAAAAAAAAAAAAAAAAAAAAAATCAGCTAGTAAAATTTATATGGATGACATAATAAAGTTTACCCATCGTTCATTAAAATTTAACATATATATATATATGGCAAACTCACGAAATTAAAGGGAATGACACAATTGTATAAGAATCTCTATAATATTTAATTAGATTGTTTGCACAAAAACAAAAACAAAAACAAAAAATAATAATTTCTTCTACATTCTCTTTTTTTATCTCGCTATATTGTTTTGACTAATAAGCTATAAGACCATGACACTTTCAAAAAAAAAATTATAAGCAATTATAGTCCGTCACTTGACTCACTTGCAACAACATTAGAGCAACGATCGAAAAGCTTAATGGTTTTCTTACTTGTTTTGGCGTTAGCCGCCATGAGCCACGTAATATATAGTTGGGATGCTTAATTACTAAAAGTTAATATAAAGGATTTCAAATTGATCTTCTTTCTTTTTTTGGGTGAAAATTTAGCTTAGAATTAAGAAAAGAAAAAAAGTTACCTTGATAGGGTATACCTTATAATTAACTCCCTTGCGGTAGGAGATTTATGAGAAAATGGAGTAAATGCACCCTTCACAGAAATGGAAAAATGGAGAAAAATAATTTTTTTTAAAAAAAATACATTATTCATCTATGGATGGAGTAATAAACCTCATTAAATTAAATACCAAATGCATACATTACCAACTTCCCAAAGGGCACTTATTTGCAACCCAACAAAACCATATTGACAGCACATATCAACTTAATGTAATTAATCATTGTACATTAATGTAATTAACTTGATGTAACAATTTAGAAATTATCACTGATTTGCTCATAATATTGCCTATAATTTGAGAGGATTAATTGTTAAAGAAAGTGCTGATATATATATATTTGCATGGTGGAACCCAAGAAGGAAACTTCATCAATCTCACCAATTCCCATCTGAAATATCACAAAAGGAAACCTTATCAACGTCAGAACAAAAAAGGAATTAATTCCCACCAACTACAAACTTGTAAATCACTGGATTTTATTGTTCTTTGAATTTTTGTTGTATAAATACCCCTTTAATTGTAGATGCACAACAAATCCAATAGACACGCAAACAAAATAATTTGTTGGTTTTTGGTGGGTAATAATCAAAGTAAATAAATAAAAAATCTTTAGAGCGAGCAGATAATATCGTTTACAATGATGAGGACTGATCATCACAGAGGCTTAAGTGTATTTTGTTACTTGTTTTGGCTTTAGCCATGGGCGATGAGGAGGAGACAATAAAGATTGGATTTCCTCTTAGAAAATGGCACGTGCATGTTTATAATGGGATGGGGGTGGGGCAGCTGTTCCTTCATTGCAAGTCGAAAGACAATGATCTGGGCGGGCAAAATCTTGAGGTCGGGCAGGATTTGTCATGGAGTTTCAAAGAAAACTTATTAGGGACGACGCTTTACTGGTGCTACATGCGAAAGGACGACGAGAGTCATGCAACGTTTGATGTGTTTTGGATGGAGAAGGACAACAGGTGGCTTTCTTACAGATGCAACTGGAAGAATTGCATTTGGATTGCAAAAGATGATGGAATTTACTTGCAAGTCATTCCAAAAAACCGTGATGATTTTGTTCACAAATGAGAAATATGATCATATTTCCCATTTGATGATGGTAGATGCTGAATTCAGCTCATCTTTTTTTATTTATTTGCTTATGAAATAATGTAATAGCCAAGTATTAAAATCATCACAAGCCCAATGATGATTCTAATAGTGATATCATTCTTGGAGGAACTCAAGAAGGACACAAGAGGAAGACTTGTAGCATTACTTCGTTGAGTAATTTTAGGTAGCTAGCCTGTTTGTATCCTACTAAGAATGAGATGGCTATTAAAATCATCATTGAGCTTATGATTGATCATTATTAAATTTTGATCAAAAGGTAATTTTAATAGCCACCTAAAATTACTCTTACTCGTCTCCTATATGCTTCCTCATAAGAATAAAATTATATATATATATATATATATAATTGTTACTTTCAAACCCACGTTTTTTCCTTTTTGAAAACGGCTAAACTATATGTTGTAGTACGTAACTAGTGGGGGAGTATTAATGAAAGTGCTGATATGGTGGAACCCCAAAAAGGGAAAAACCTCATTAACCTCAAAACAAAAAATTAATTAAGGAATTCTCACAACAACCAGAAATCAGTAAAATCATTGAATTTTATTCTTTTACTTAATTTGTTGTATAATTAAATACCCCTTTTATATATATATATATATATATATATATATATACAAAAATATAATTTCTTCTGCATTAATCCTTTTTCCTCTGGCCTTTTGAATAATAAACTATATATAGACCATATTTTTTCTATTTTCTGATCAATTATATATAATGACAACTCACAAGATCAGCTTAATGCTTTTCTTACTTGTTTTGGCTTTAGCCATGATCAACCCCTCATCTCAGTCTTTCCCCAAGGGAAATCCACTGCAAAAATGGCATCTGCACGTTGTTAATAAATTGAGCACGGGACATACCTTGTTCCTCCATTGCAAGTCGATCCAAAGACGATGATTTGGGTACCCACTATCTTCGGGTTGGGTCAGAATTCTCTTGGGGCTTCACTCCAAACTATTGGGGGACAACTCTTTTCTGGTGCTACATGCGCACCAACAAGGCCCATGCTGCATTCAACGTGTTCTGGCCGTCGTACGATGATTGGCTTTTTCATAGATGCGACTCGAGCGATTGTATTTGGAAGGCAAAAGATGATGGAATTTACTTGCGAAATAGCCCAGAAAAACGTGATGAACTTGTTCACAAATGGGAGCCAGGACAATAAATTCTGAAGCTCCAAATAACGTTATACAATCAATCCCATAATATTTCTATAATATTTGCTTAATTAATATCTCTGTTTTACTCTAAAAGAAGAAAAGTAGAGAATTTGACTGCAGGGAGATCTAGAGTAAAGAAAACAGTAGGAGAAAGTACTACATTTGTCAACTTATTTATTCGAGAAAAATAACAAAGTTGCATCCCTCATTTCATGTTTGCCATGGTTCCCACCTATATTGCAAGCGAGATTCGGAGAAAGTGCTAAATTTGTCAACTTATTTATTCGAGAAAAATAACAAAGTTGCATCCCTCATTTCACGTTTGCCATGGTTCCCACCTATATTGCAAGCGATATTCATTATACTCTGAAATGTACAAATAAATTCCATCCTCTTCACCCATCCACCGGCAATCTGAATTGCCACAATCATCAACGATAAACTTGTTATCAACCCAAAACACATCCAAACTACGATGTCCATCCGACCACCACATGTTGCAAAAGAAGAGTGTGGTGCTCTAATAGTTGATCCGAAAATGTCATTGGAACTCTACATTCACATTGATATGTTGGAGGCCAAGATCATTGTCTTTGGATTTACAATGGATGTCCAGCGTTTGATTTTGGAACCCATTGATGATGTGAACCATGTACTTGTTGAAGAGGGAGCTGGTAATCAATGGCTCACTCATGCAGAGAGCTAAGACAAGCAAGAGTGATAACCTAAGGGAATGACTCATTTTCTGTGGCTTGATTTCATATTTTTTCGAAGCTGAAGTGCTAGTTATCTTTTAAATAGCCTAACAAGTTAAGAACTCTTTGTTGTACAAGTTAACATGTGGAGAAGAGAAAAGTTTTCCGCTACTATTCATTTCATTTGAAATGGAGATGATTCTTAACTAATGTGTATTGAATCATTTAATGAGTTGTTGGAGCTATAAATTCTATTCAATGTTGTTCCATTGTTTAACAATAAATGTATTGAGCATATCAGTTTTCTATTTCTAAATTAAGAAGAAAAAAAGTTAATTACTAAATTTGAAGTACTAGAAGTGACTTCACTGCCTTTAAACTCCTTGCTCCTCCAACAAGACATTCATTGTTCTCATTGTGAATATCCAAGATAGAAAAACTTCATATTGTAAACTGGCATGAAATAATCACACCAAAATATTGAACAATAGCTTGAGGAGAGAGACCAATTTGTTTCAAAAATGTCATAGCTTCAAGTAATTTAATTTAATTTAACAGCATTTGCTTTCCAACTTGACTGAATTGTTGTAGAGTGAAAGTGGGGTCCGAATCCCATACACTAGGAGTGCTCGAATTGCTAGCAATTCGGACAATCCTATGGAGAAAGGAGCTGCAGGACCCACTTTGGATTTTGATATATATATATATATAGAGAGAGAGAGAGAGAGAGAGAGAGTAATGCTATATACCATCATTTTATCCTCTGATCCAAAATGTAGTTTTTAAAACACACGTCAATTTGGGAGGATAAAAAGGAGAATAAAAAAAATTGTAATCATATATATATATACACAGAATTTGTATGTCATCCTTATCCATATTTCTTAATTGTAGCATCAGAAAAATGAAACAAAGAGCTTTTATGGCTCTCAAATTCAATAGAGTATGTCATGAAAGAGTCTTTAAGAAGTAACTCAATCGGTTAGGACTACGCCTAATGAAACGGAAGTCAATAGTTCAAATCTCTCTTCCTCCTCTTGTGCTGATATGTCAAAAAAAAAAAAAGTATGTCATGAAGGAATCACATCATCTCACACTAATCCATCTGAATGACTTTCCTTTAATGTCTTTATTGCATGTTCAATCGTTTTAATTCGCTTGTCTATATATATCAATATATGTGAAATGTAAAGTACGGGAAATTATTGAATAAAATACCATATTATATTATTCAAAGGATAAGGAACTTCTTTTTAACATGTTTGGGTACGTATTTAAAGGAGGAGTAGCATTTGAAGCATTTTCAAATCAGAAAATGAGTCCTTCCCTCAATTTATCACTCTTGGCTCTCTTCATGATCATGAGTCGACCAATAACTAGCAACGCATTCATAAACCATTTCACAGTTCATGTCATCAATGGGTTCAAAGATTATACAATATTAGAAGTTCATTGTAAGTCCAAAGACAACGATTTACGGCACCGTCATATCGGTGTCAATGAAGAGTTCAAATGGCAGTTTCAGGTCAACTTTAGGGGTAGCACACTCTACTGGTGCAACATGTGGTGGGTGGGTGGACAACGTTACGTCGAAGTGTTTCCGACCGATGATGACAAGTTTCTCAATCAGAATTGTGGCGATTCAAATTGCCGGTGGATGGGTAAAGAGGATGGAATTTACTTGTTCAATTTTGAGCATAACGAATATCGCTTGAAATATACGTGGGAACTATGACAAACTTCAAGGCAAATAATAAGGGAGAAAACTTTTTTAATTTTCTCTAATCAATAAACTTTTTCATCTCTTTAGATCTCTATTTCAATTTATCTCTCCTCTTTTTTTCTTTTTTCTTTTTTCATTTTTCTTTTTTGTTATTTAACTATGCATCTATATTTGTGTGGATTGTGCATGTGAGGAAAAGATTAAACTACCCTTTACAGTCATGCTTATTTTTATATTATTTTTTATCAATATATCACCAGATATTTAAAAAAAATTAATGATAACAAATGATAAATTTAATTATTTAATTAATATTCTAACACTCACCATAACATACGGATAATGATCCTCTTTACTTCAAATGATAGTTAGGATTTAAAGTTTATGAATTTAATGGTATACATAATTCCATATTATTCAAACTTTTTTAAAGATGTGACAACATTGACTCGATGTATACCATTAGATGAACTAAGTTTAAATCATGACTATAAAATGGATATTATCAATTTATTTAAATTGGAGAAAATTATGTTCTCCAAAGTAATCAATGTAATTTTAGCAGACTATTATGAAGAGTCAATGTATTACTTACTTAGACCCTATTTAGAAATTTTAATGTCTTTGTACCCATTCATCCAAATTAGCCATTAAATTGGAATGAAAAAATGTAAAATTAACTAGATTACCCAATCAAGTGAAAAAACAAAACATAGGGTTTGTTTTTTCACAACCACACATCCCCCCTTCTCTCTCTAAAATCACAAAACAAAACCATTGGCTTGAGATGTACATGTTTGAGCCTCTCTCCACTTCTATTTTCCTTTTTCAGAGCCATATTCCCTATGATAAAAATCTTCAAGTTTGATTAATGCCATCAAACGACATCGTAGAGTTAGTCTCACTACATTCTTTTACAAAGAAGAAAAGTAAAGAATTTGATATGGAGATCTAAAATGAAGAAAACTTAGGAGAAAGTGCTAAATTTTCATCTTATTTATTAGAGAAAATTAATAAAGTTGCATTCCTTATTAGCTTATTTCATGCTTGCCATGGTTCCCACCTAGATTGCAAGCGATATTCATTATGCTTTGAAATATACAAATAAATTCCATCCTCTTCACCCATCCACCGGCAATCTGAATCTCCACAATCGTCAACAATAAACTTGTTATCTGCCCAAAAAACATCTAAACTACGATGTCCACCCGACCACCACATGTTGCAAAAGAAGAGTGTAGTGCCCCAATAGTTGATCCGAAAGTGCCATTGGAACTCTCCATTCACAGGGATATGTTGGAGGCCAAGATCATCATCTTCGGATTTACAATGGATGTTCAACGTCTGATTTTGGAACCCATTGATGATGAGAACCCCGTACTTCTTGAAGAGTGAATAGGTAGTCGATGGCTGACTCATGTAGAGAACTAAGACAAGAAAGAGTGCTAACCTGAGGGAATGACTCATTTTCTATTGCTTGATTTCAAATTTGTCAAAGCTCATATGATACTTACCTTAAATAGCCAAACAAGTTAAGAACTCTTTGTTGTCGAAGTCAACATGTAGAGAAGAGAGAAGTTCTCAGCTACTATTCATTTCATTTGAAATGGAGATGCTCTGAACTAATGGGTATTGAGTCATTTAATGAGTTGTAGGAGCTATAAATTCTATTAAATGTTGTTTCATTGCTTAACAATAAGTGTATTGAGAACATGAGATTTTCTATTTCCAAATTAAGAAAAAAAAGTTAATTATTAAATGTGAAGTACTAGAAGTGACTCCAATGCCTTTGAACTTCTTACTCCTCCAACAGCACATTCATTGTTCATTGTGAACATCCAAGACAGAGTAACTCCATATTGTTAACTTACATGAAATGCTCACACCTAAATATTGAACAATAGTTTGAGGATAGAAACCAATTTGTTTCAAAAATTTCATTGCTTCAAGTAATTTAATTTAATTTAACAGCATTTGCTTTCTTACTTGACTGAATTATTGTAGCGTGAAAAAGAGGTCTGAATTCCCTACACTTGGGGCACTCGAATTGCTGGTAAGTCAGACAATCCCATGGAGAAAGGAGCCGCAGGATCCACTTATTCCAGGCAACCCCTACTTGCCCAAGGCAAAAACCCGGGAGGTAGGTACGTCCCGCAACCACCTGCTCTATAAAACTGCCCAAACTATTAGCAATTCAGGCAGCTAAGTGCAACAAATCCTCATCCGAGAAAGTGTGCAGAAAGAAGCCTTATTAGTCCAATGGTTACTCTATACAGACGACGAAATCACGGATTTCTATTTTTTAACAGATGGGATGAAAAGACAGAATCATATTCAAGATAAATTATCATTTCCTAATAGTAGAAGAAAAAAATTATCATTTTCTAAAGGTTATTTGATGCCACCTTAGCATTAGGAAGCACCAACTCTGAATCACTAACATTAAAATAAAGCACTTAAATGAGAACCTAAATCCCAGAAGAAAAAAATGCCAATCGTCTGAGTTCAATATATATATATAGAGAGAGAGAGAAATTCAAACACGGAGACAACAAATCAAAATTAGTTTCAAATCCAAAATATAAGCAAAATAAATACATTGAATCACAATGCAGGATGATCTCTTCACATGTAGAGTCCTTCAGGTACCCCTTCTTTCTTTTTGAACATCACCTTCTCCTTTGCCTTCTTGACGTCCGTATGTGTTACCTGAAGCACATAATTAATTAGAAGTTGAACATTTTTTTTTTTTTATTTGGCACCGAGTATCTGGAGCTTCGCCAAAAACATGCATTTATTACATAACTTACATGAGACCTTAAAATAACATGAATACAACCTTTGTTTTTTCATGGATGGTAAGCTTAAGACTAAAGCACTTGAGTTTTCCTTAAACTAAATGATAACAGCACATCACAAGTTTTAAATTAAAAGAACACAGAATCTAAATTATCGATGCATTATTATGTTTCTATTTGGCATGTATCTTCCCTTCCACAGTATAAAAGCAAATCAACAGTTCCCATTACTAAGTTGCTAAATTAGAGAGAGAGAGAGATGTTCAACTCTTTAACAACATGAAAAAATCAAAGTCTTCCACCCCGCCCTCCCTTTCTATCCAATAAATGGAAAGGCGGAGGCCCTTCGAATTCCATGTTGCACACAATACTCATTAAAGCTGTTAAAAGTAAACTCTCAACCACCAATACTTCAGAAAAATGTTATGAAAACCTCAAAGGCCTTAGTTTGTTCTGTGCCTATGAGCACCAGAAGCAACCTAGGGTGTCACGCATCCCCAATTACTGATGTGACAACCCCAGTTTGTGTTCTGTGCACACAGGACACAGGACGCTCTCAAGACACTTCATTATAAGTGAAAGGAGCTAATGATTGTATAAATTAAACTTCTGAGCAAGCAACAATATTCCAGTATGAAAAAACACATATCTCTAGAACAATAAGGAAAAAACAAAATCATCAGCCAAAAATAATATAAAGAATGGAAGCATAATTCACCTTCATACGGCGTTCCCTTAAAGCAAGCAAGCCAGCTTCAGTACAAATTGCCTTAATATCAGCTCCAGATAACTCATCCTTGGCCATAACAAATTCTTCTAAGTTGACATCATCGGACAATGTCATCCTTGATGTGTGTATCTGCAATCCAGAAATACATATTTGGTTAATCACGTATCGAAGAAAACATGGCAGATTCAATTATTAGAAAGAATAAGCTAAAAGATATGCGAAGTGTAGCTTTCACATGACCAAGTGTACCTGGAAAATGCGCCTCCTCGTCTTGATATCAGGAAGAGGGAATTCAATCTTTCTATCTATTCGGCCAGGTCGAAGCAAGGCTGGGTCAAGACTTTCAATCCTGTTGGTTGCAAGAATCACTTTCACATCTCCTCTTGAATCAAAACCATCCAACTGGTTAAGCAATTCCAACATAGTCCTTTGAATTTCACGTTCTCCACCTGAGTGGGCATCATACCTGTGAGGGTGCAGCATATTGATCAGAAAAACACCATGAAAACTGCTATCTAATTAATGTTCATACACTTACCTCTTCGTACCAACTGCATCAATTTCATCAATGAAGACAATTGAAGGTGAGAGATCATCAGCTACTCTGAAGAGTTCCCTCACCAATTTTGGACCATCACCCAAGTATTTTTGAATCAATTCACTACCAACTACACGCAAGAAAGTTGCTGACGTTGAGTTTGCCACGGCCTGAAAACAGAAGAAATAAGCTTACAAGCTAAAACTACTTTAACAAAGCAGCTATTCAAACTAAGCATGGAGGTACAACAGTAATCCATTACAAGAAATGCCCTAGCAAGCTACTATGCAGGGGAACAGATCAAATGAATGCTCATAATTGCAATAGTGCAACCATTTCAGGCACACATACTACACATATTTAAAATGACACACGGATTGAAATATTTACTCCAATTGTCCTATATGAGCATACCAACCAAGCTGTGTCATATAAGGTGCCTGTATTTATGTCCAGTGCGTATAGAATTGCACTCTCACTAAGTTCACCTATCATATGCTTTGTGTGCAAATACGTTATCTGGTCTTCTCTCAGATATTATTGGTTTTCATCATTTATGGTAAAGAAGTATCATCATACAATGCATTCTACTAAATATTAATGATTTCATAGTTTCTGGATTACCAAACATATCAAGAAGGGACATTGCTGAGGCAACACAGAGATGAAGCATAGGCTTCACAAGACTCATACACGAGGATAATACTAAGAGGGGGAAAAGAAGGGAAATTTGGGCCTCTCGATCCAATCACTACTAAGCAAGAGAGAGAGAGAGAGAGAAGTGGTTAAACCCTGAAAACAGAAGACGATCAGAACTGCTTCTAGCCTGGATCCAAAATCCCTCCTCCAACATCATAAGAGTGTATCATATTATGGGAAAAAAATCAATGCATCGTGCACTTAGCATTTTGGAGTAAAGAAATTTTTTTGATAGGTGAACACAAGTATTATTAAAAAGCACAAATGTGCACCCTAGGAGGTACACATGATGTATACATGAGAAACACCTGATTTTTTTTTTAAAAAAAAAAAAAAAAAAAAAAAAAAAGAAGGAAGGAAGAGATCTAGAAAAACTTGAAAGCTAGAAATATTAAAATCAAAGACAACAGCCCAATGGTAAAGTGTCTTAAAGGAAAAAGCATTTAATTCCACCTATGCCCCGCTCACTATCCTCAAAATTTTGATAAGTTCGTAAATACTCTTCCAAGGGAAATGAGTACTATCATGAGGAACAAGGACATTGTAGTATGATCTAACATCAAACAAGCCCCTCTTGGAAGGTACCCAACAAGACTTGTCTTCACCCGCCCATCTCAATCTTAAGAAATACAACAAATTGAAGAACAAGGTAAAGGGATCCACCTCCAATTTGTGAGGTGCTCTAGAAAGTTAACATTCCCTTGATGATTTATGTTTTCTTTTTCTTTTTCATGTAAATGTTTTCTTTTTCTTTTTTGGATAAGGAAATTCTATTAAAATAAAATAAAATGGAAAGAGCCAACTTTTACTACTTTTCCTTTTCCCCCTCTTCTTTTGGTACTAAAATCTAATGGTTACCTAAGAGAAGATGGATAATAAAAGGAATGTGATTCAAGATCTAAGCAGCTTTTACCAGGAATGTTTTAAATCAAGGCTATTTCAATAATACAGGGATCCACTGAACCATGCAGTTAAAACTTAAGAGATTTGGGAGATTTGGCATTTTTACAGTGGGAACTTACTTTTCTGCCTTTCTTTCTCACTGTTTGAGACCAACACCTTGGCATTACCCAAAACACTACACCGTACTTTACACTTTCTAAAAGATTGAACAAATTGTAAAGATTCAAGTATGATTTGCTTTAGTTAGTGAATATGTACCATAAAACAATCAATATTAGGACACTGAAAAGCAGAAGTCATGCTCATGTGGCATGTGTGTCTGTGTGATTGAATGTGTGCACATGCATGTGTTACCATTGCAATGTAACCATGCAGATATGGAAACTAATAAAAGACAACTTCTTTAGAATAACATACAGCTAATTGATGCAGAAACCCTTTTTTTTCTTTTTTTCTTTTTCTGATGGGGAACCCCCCAAAGCAGGGTCACTTCGTGTACCCACCCCTAAAGGATAAACCCTAGAATCGTGCAACGTACCCCCACCACACAGATCAGTTAAATCTGGCTTTTTCCAAGGGTGTGGCCCAAAGGAGTTGTTTGGACCCAATGGGATTCGAACTTTAGACCTGATGGTTATGCCACCAAAGTCCAAGGCCTTTACCACTTAAACCAACCCCTTGGGGTTTTGATGCAGAAACCTACAGCAAGGATCGAAGAGTTTGTAGATATAGAGAGCCCAGACAACAACAAACACATTTCTTAGACATTATTTACTTCAATGAGACATGAGACAAATATTAAAATCCAGCCATGTGAACAATCATAAGAAACCTCCTAAACTGGATGCTACAAAAACTAATCAGTTCATATTCCATATGCCATCTCTACAAGCAAGGGGTGTTTTACTATTTTAATGCTGTTATATTGGATCATATTCCATTTTATAGATATGGAGAAGGAAACAGAATATAAACTGATATGGAAAGAGAGTAACATTCAGTAAGAGGAAACACAAGTACACACCTTGGCAAGCAAGGTCTTTCCTGTTCCAGGCTCTCCGTACAATATGACCCCCTTAGGAGGCTTGATACCGATGTCTTCATATAATTCAGGATGTGTTAGAGGGAGTTCAACTGCCTCTTTAATCTCTTGTATCTGGGCATCTAAACCACCTATATCAGCATATGATTCTAGTGGAGCCTTCTCAACCTTCATTACAGACACCATCGGATCAACTTCATCTTGAAGAAGCCCAACAACAGAAAGAACCTGAGAGGGACCATGATAATATAAGGTTAAAATATTTCTTACTTATCTAATGGCAAAAGAACTATTTCAAGGCAAACAAATACAGATCAGAAATGACACAATTAATCAAATGAATTTTCATTTTTTGGGCAAATAGAGAGGGCAACAAAATGAATGATAAATTCATCAAACTTTACTGGCCGTGCAAAATCATATTATTGAACAATCTCCTGAGAACTCAGACCTCAATATTTGAGAAAATATCTAGAGGTAAGAACCAAAATGTGCAACAATAATAGGTAAAGTCAATTTAAAAAATAAAAATAAAGTTATTGAAGGCATAAAATGTAACACCCCGGTCTCATATTGGGAAGATGAGGAGTAGCCCACATAGAGTGGGTGGTTTGTAAAGATAGTCATGAGTACTAAGCCCTACATTGCCTAATTACCAGGTGATACTGGGCTTTATAAGGAATTTTAGGAAAATTCCAAATTTACTAATCATTTTGGGGTGATAGTGTAAATATTACTAGCACTTTTCTTGTGTCATTACAAATGGTATCAAAGACACCTAGTAACGTCAAGCCATGTGGTACTGAACTACTATGTGATGTAACCTTGACAAAGACGTCAGGAGTTTAAGAGGGAGAGTTTGTAACACCCTGATCCAATATTAAGAAGATGGGGAGTAGCCCACATAAAGTGGATGGCTTTTAAGGATAGTAATGAGTACTAAGTCTCACATTGCCTGATTTATTAGGAGAAACTGAGCTTTATAAGGAATTCTAGGAAAATTCTAAATTAACTAGTCATTTAGGAGTGATAGCGCAGATGTGGCTAGCGTTTTTCCCTGGGTTGTTACATAAAACTTGTAACAAACCGTCACCAATGATGTGACGGTTTGTGGCCTCACTATTCTTTTCTTTCCCTTTTGTGTGCGCATGTATGAAGTTTTCACTAACCTATAGAAATTTAATATTTTCTCATTATAACCTTGAACTTCTTGTCACATCTAAAAAGGCCACCATCAAACTTCTTTCTTGTCCAATGCAAGTTTACATGCATAGAATTTAGGTTTCTAGTCAAATAAATGCAAAGTGAGTTCCCAAAGAAACATTGATTTTTTTTTTCTTCATAAGTAATAAATCAATTACAGGAACCATCTAACCAGCAGGGGCAAAAACGAACAAAAAAATCACTAAAACTAATCGACAGATGACACACATGCGCCATCATCCATAAATACAAAGCTTCATACAACAATAATATCACGCTTTTAATCAAATTTGACATTACTTAAAAAAATACAATAATATCACGTATTCCTATAAATCAAAACAAACAAAATCAGCATAGACTCAAATTCTAAAACAAACAAACATAGCATCAAGATGCTCTACTTCTTAGGATCATAACCATTAATTCTAAATTAAAAGGTTCAGATTTCGCACCTCGCCATTTCCCACTAAACACCAAGTGGCTAAAATATTGAACAAAGGGAAAATCAAACGTGGTAAATGCTGAAGCGGTAAATCTGAACCATTTAATTTAAAATGAATGCCTATAATTTCAAAAAGAGTTCTTCGACGAACTTTAGTCGATTGATTTTACCATGAACTAAAACCTAAAAAGAAAAAAGAACCGGTTTTCCTTCACTTTCTCGGAAACCAAACACTCAAAACCCAAAGAAATGAACACAAACACGATTCACCTTATTATGCATCAAGATGGCGCAGCCAGGCTCGAGCTGGTCCTTGTCCACAAACGACAAGATCCCGACGTAGTACTCGGGGCCGACGGACGACGAGACGATGGCGTGGTTCTCATCGATGAGCTCCTCGAGATTCCCAACGCTCATGGGCGAGCCTCTGAGATCATCGACCTTGGAGCGGTCCTCCTCGGCCTTCTCCTCCTGGGGCTTGAGGCGCTCCTGGTTGCTCACGAACTCCTCCTCCATCAGCAGATAGTCCTTCACGCGCTCCAACTTCAGCAGCCGGAGCTTGCACTTCGTCAGCGGCGTCACGGTCGGCAGCCGAGCCGCGGCTTCCGGGCCCTTCTGCTTCCGCTGCTTGCGTCCCACGCGGGCCGGCGGCGCCGCCGGCTCGAACTTCTTCTCCTTCTTGTCGGAGCCGTCGTTCTTCCTGTCGCCCGGTACGCCCCGGTTCAGACCTCCCGGAGTTCCCTGACCCATGGATTTTGGTTCGGCTCGATCGAGGAAGAGTGCGTTGAGAGAGAAGTAAAGGGCGTACGTGCTGGCCTTGAGATCCAACTGGTTAGTGTGTAAGTTATATATATATATTTTGTGAAGCTCAATGTGCGATGACGGTCAAGATTGTGCCACGTGGGATGCATAAAGGAAGAAAAAAAAAAAACTCAAAACTCCGCGTTTTGGCGTAGGGACTAACCACACCAGGGCCAGACGGCTTTTTCTGTCTCTTGAAGGTGTGTTGAATTGGTAAAACCAGGAGGCCAGAGTAGAGTGGAGAGGACGTCCCAGCTCCGCTATATTTGTAACTCTCTCTCTCGCTATGTAATTTTGGTTTTATTTTTGTTTGAAAAAGACTGTTGTTTGAATTATTGTGTATTTTTAACCCAAAGGAAATTTCGTTTTTCAGCAAAAAAACTCTGATTTCTTGTGTTTTGTGGTTAAAAATGTTTACTTCATAAATTTTTTGATATGTAGAAGTGGAAGGGTGAAATGGGTCCTCGACTGTGTGAAGTATGCAAGGAAGCACAGTCCAAGTACAAGTGTCCCTCATGTTTGACACCTTAGTAAGCCAAACTAAGACACCAAAAAATCCTGTTGTGTTGATGTTTTTCTTTTTGTTGGAAAAAGAATTTGAAATGCCATTGATAACTATCCCTTTCTTGTTTATTCTTGTTGCAGCTGTTCACTGGTCTGTTTCAAGAAGCATAAAGGTTGGCCACTTTGTATTATTTTGTATTGCTGCTATTTATCTCTTAATGAATGACAATGAAATGGGATTTTCTCATCAGAAAATCATAAAAACTAGACGTTTCTGATTTTTTTTTTACTCTGTATCTCTTAGTCTCAGACTTTTATAGGGTTCACTCCACTTGTTCCTATTAGAAAATCCCATTTGATGGCTTGGATAGGATCATTGAGATTCCTCTTGGGTTTTCTAGAAAAAAAAAAAAAAAAAAAAAAAAACCGCCAATAGAAATGAAGAAAATTCTAAATTCCAACACCACCACACTATATTAGCTAGAGTTAAGAGGCTATATAGATTTGAGCATGTAATACCATTAATCAGAAGGGGGAAAGAGGGCTCCTCGGTAAAGCTCAAGAGACTTAATAAATTATCAAAATGAAACAACCACTGATTAACGAAGAATGGTACGAGTTTTTTCGTTTTGGTGATGAGAGCTAACTTGAGCTCATATTAATGGTGCAGAAATTCCATGTGCTAAGCCAGTATCTTCTGAGGAAAAACCAAGTAAGAATTACATTAGTCCAATTTCATGTTAATTTACTTATGTTGTTCAGCTGTTTTAATAGGTAATGTACTCTTTTATTTCTAGGTGCTTTTAATTTATCACAGAGTGATAACTTCTTGTTGATGGCTATTAGAAATAATTATGCAGTATCTATGTTATACAAAGAGAATTCCCTTCCTCTTTCCTTCCCCCGCATCCTTGTTTAGTCAGTTTACTAATAGGCTTTTCAACTGTGGAAGATTTCTATGAAATTGAAGAATTTTATTTTCCATAAGGGAACTTTCTTTTATTCTTTTGGTTATTAACCCCTCCTTTGTTCTCCTTTCTTGATGTACTTATATTTGTTTATCTTTTATTTCAATTTTTGTCTTCAAATGCATTGTTTTGAAACTCAATTTCTAAAACTTGAATCAATCCCATACTCACCTTGCATTACTAGACATTATCTTCACTATTCAAATGAATGTTTCTTTTATATAGGCAATGTAACAATTGTTTTTTACTTCTTTTTTCCTTTCATGATATAGGCATGAATACACATCGCACTTGGTATTCAAGCTTCTTCATGATGTTTAGTTTTCTGTATGACTTTTGGCAATCATCTCATGCTAGAGGAACTCAGAAATGCATTTTATGATGTTTAGTTTGCCCTTTTACTACAATTTTCATGTCAAACATCCTTCCTCACAGAACTTTAATCATTTAACTACGTTTATTTCCATTTTTCCTAAGCAACTTTGGTTTTTTCATGTTCATCAGATCTGGTTCCAGAGTCAAATGTAGAGAGACCATTAAACGTTGAAGAACCAGGCGATGTGCTGCAAAAGTTGCAACTGGAGGCTATAGGTATGGGTTTTCAACTGGCTCAGAGGTATAACCCTAGAGTATTATTTTTTTGAGAAGTAAAGCAGGTATAACCCTAGAGTATTATTTTTGCACGTACAGAAGATGTGATACTTGAGCAGAAGTTTGCTTTTATTTCATACTAGTATAAGCAGGGTTTTGAATCTTATCATACAGATGTTGGCGGACAATGTAGAGACTCTTAAAGTATGAGAAATGATGGTGGATTGGCTTAGCTCATGCATAGATCGTTAATGAGGTATGAAAGGTAAATGAGGAAATATGGGGTTAGTGGTCTTCTGATTTGGAGAGTGGATCTCATAGTTGGGCCTTCAAAAAAGCATAATTGGAGGTTGCAACTTATTATAGCATACATTATGTTTGAAATTGACAATCATAGCTGGTTCGCTTTTCATATGACATGGTGGTGGAGAGATTGCTTTAAGAAACTTGTTCCCTGATTTGTTTCTTATTACTGAGGATAATTATGTATGTTTGCTTCATACCTAGTTATTTCAAGGAGACTCTGTACTGGAATCTCAAGTTTGTGAGATGGTTTGAAAATTGGAAGCAGGAATCAGTTGTTTCTCTTTTTGATTTATTTCTATTCAGATCAGGATATAGTGATGGAGAGGATAACACTTGCCGGAGGTTAACGAGGAATAGTATTTTGATGCCCACTTTCTTATGATGTTGCATTGGGCGGGTCTATGGCACCTATGAAGGAGAGAATAGAACTTGCTAGAGGTTAGCGATGAATGTTGTGTCGGATGTCTGCATTCTTATGATGTTTTTTACTTGGGTTACTTAGACGTTGTGTTCAGTATTTGCTTTACTAGGGCACTTACTAAGACTTTCTAGAGGTTAATGAGGAATACTATTTTGATGCCCACTTTCTTAGGATGTTGCATAGGGCGGGTCTATGGCACCTATGAAGGAGAGAATAGGGCTTGCTAGAGGTTAGCGATGAATGTTGTGTCTGATGTCTGCATTCTTATGATGTTCTATTACGTGGGTTACTTAGGCATTGTGTTCAGTATTTGCTTTACTAGGGCACCTACTAAGACTGCCATACAACACTTGTGGATTGGTGTTCTGTATAAAGTTAGTGTCAAGATTGTTGACAATCATTTGTTGCAAGAGATATTTTTTGCCACTGCTGTTCTCTCTTTGGGGTTCAGTGGGTAATAACTAAGACAGATTTTTTAATACTGTGTTGAAAATGCACATTTGATCAGCTTAGAATTAGTACGATCATGGATGACTGTTCCTCTTTTTCTTATTGGACAATTTAGAGTGCTGTGAATAGCCAGACTTTTGATGTTATTGCGTTATCTCAAAACATTTTTAAGTTTATGTCTGTTAAGTCTTTCTTGTGATTGGATGGTCGCTATAGATGGTATCCCATCTTCCTCTTTCTTGGAATTTTTGGATCTCTTAAACATTATATTGTAACTTTTAGAGCAACCGTTTGCATTATTTCCTGTGTACTGTAGTTCTCCTCTTTCTTTGTTTTTTCCCCTTTTTTTTCGATAAATTGTGTTTTATAAAAATAAATAAAAAATCTAAGTTACCGTATCAAGCGCCTATGTTTTAGTGGTAAACATTTGTTTGTGTTCTAGCTGTTTTTATCTGGAGGGCATAGCTGTCCTTTGCCCATGTATTGCCTTTTTCTTTGTGATGCCGTTGTCATCCCCTATGACCTTTTTCTAGATTTTTGACCTTTATACCACCGTGACCATGCAAACTAAGCGCCAAAGTCGTAAAAAGTATAAGATACAGCACATACAAATATGAAGAGACTGACATGGGCAGTTAGCGGTAAATCAACAATATGAAGCGATACAACACGCTTCTTTGGATCAAATTTGGCAAAGGTGAAAAACCGTGGGGGGCAAAAAGCAACTCTGAGAATGAATTAATAATTATAAAGGTGAATCAGGAGAGTTAGATAGGCTACTCCAAACCTGGCCTGAAATATCTATAGGGTCTTTCTACATGCAAAACTTTGGCATGACAATAAGCTACTCAGTGGTGAAGCTTCAATGGTTTCTTAGGATCATGCATTTTAAATGTGGTGATGTTTTGCAGTCATCGATATATCTGTCTCATTCCTCTCCCCCATTATTCCCACACTTCCCCTGTAAATCTTTTGAAATCCAATCACCTCTAGAGGGTGCTCTCTTTATTGGTATTTCATGGTGTCTCTTTCATAGTTGTAAAACTTTGGCCGGTTTATGCTATTCTAGTTTCAGTCAGTATACATC
The DNA here is from genome assembly GCF_901000735.1 of Corylus avellana. Classification (NCBI taxonomy): domain Eukaryota; kingdom Viridiplantae; phylum Streptophyta; class Magnoliopsida; order Fagales; family Betulaceae; genus Corylus; species Corylus avellana. Next base: position 2,395,110 of record NC_081551.1, on the reverse strand, counting down.
TGTTAGCATGTCTGCTTCTAGTTTTTGTTCTCATCAGCATAATGTGGTGTGCATCACTCATGTGTTTTGATTGTTGTTATTCATTTTTTGTCATGGTGCTTTTGCTGTATCAACTAATCGGGTGGCTACAATTAGTCATAAGGAGGTTGGAGGAACTTTCTCCAACTTAGTCTATTAAACTGACATGTGCTCAAATTGCACGCGAGAATCATGTGCATTTTGAGCACATGTCAATTTAATAGATTGAGTTGAAAGAAAAGTGTCCTTAGTCATATGACCCCAGAAAATCCTGCCACATGGTATATTGACATATTGTTGAATGTGATCCAGCTTAAAATTTTATTATGTGCTCTTACCAAAAAAAAAAAAAAAAAAAAAAAAAATTATTCTGTGCGAGTAAGCTCTGGTTCAAATTACTTTTCCTTCTTCCATAAGAATAGGGGTGGAGGGTGAGATCCTGCTTTCAAACCCCACTTTTGAAATCATGTCTGGTAAGACAATTCCCACTAGATGTAAGTTCATTGCATTTCCTCATGCAGCTTCTTCCAGCGAAATTTGTGATGCTTTGAAGGATGAAAACCTGCAGAAAATCATCTGCAATATTAATAGTTCCCCAGATGCACAGAATGTAAGTAGTTCAATCATCAAATTAAATTGTTACTTGAGCAAGCATGTAATACAGCATCGGTTAAAATCTATTGTTACTTGATTAGGAACTTGAAAAAGCTATGGGAATGGAGGTGTTTCGCATATTCACTGACAAGGTATTGCCATCTGTTGCTACTCAAGTGTACTCTACTTATAAAATCCACAAGCATTCATGAGACTAGGGTTTCCATGCAATTGTCATCAGGATATCTGAATTTGCCAGGGCATTAAGCGTTACTTGCTTTTGACTGTTCTCAGATTCTATCTAATATCAAGCCATAACTGCAACCTGTGGTAGCTCGAGGAAGAAGACGACGTTTGGTTCAGGAACTTCAAGATTCCCACAAAAGCAGCAGTTTTTAAATCAACTTCAACTTCAACTTCAAGAGAGCTCTTTCAATCTGGCTGGCAGCTCTCATCTTGCGTCTCCCGCTTCACACAAGTTTGTCGCCGGGAGTTCTTTTTGATGTGATACATATTTTGATTGCCCTTCAATTTTGAGCATGTTTAAATTGTTTGTGGGGTTATCTGTAATGGCTGCAGACTGCAGCATTGCTAATCATAGAAATTTAGGTAGTCAATTGAAAAACTGAGATATAAGAGTCGTGCTCAGGTCATA
>NC_081551.1:2358580-2393743 GCF_901000735.1 Corylus avellana | reverse complement strand
TTTTGATTTATTTCTATTCAGATCAGGATATAGTGAAGGAGAGGATAACATTTGCTGGAGGTTAACGAGGAATAGCATTTTGATGCCCACTTTCTTATGATGTTGCATTGGGCAGGTCTATGGCACCTATGAAGGAGAGAATAGAACTTGCTAGAGGTTAGCGATGAATGTTGTGTCGGATGTCTGCATTCTTATGATGTTTTTTACTTGGGTTACTTGGGCATTGTGTTCAGTATTTGCTTTACTAGGGCACTTACTAAGACTTTCTGGAGGTTAATGAGGAATATTATTTTGATGCCCACTTTCTTAGGTTGTTGCATAGGGCGGGTCTATGGCACCTATGAAGGAGAGAATAGGTCTTGCTAGAGGTTAGCGATGAATGTTGTGCCTGATGTCTGCATTCTTATGATGTTCTATTACGTGGGTTACTTAGGCATTGTGTTCAGTATTTGCTTTACTAGGGCACCTACTAAGACTGCCATACAACACTTGTGGATTGGTGTTCTGTATAAAGTTAGTGTCAAGATTGTTGACAATTATTTGTTGCAAGAGATATTTTTTGCCACTGCTGTTCTCTCTTTGGGGTTCAGTGGGTAATAACTAAGACAGATTTTTTAATACTGTGTTGAAAATGCACATTTGATCAGCTTAGAATTAGTACGATCATGGATGACTGTTCCTCTTTTTCTTATTGGACAATTTAGAGTGCTGTGAATAGCCAGACTTTTGATGTTATTGCGTTATCTCAAAACATTTTTAAGTTTATGTCTGTTAAGTCTTCTTGTGATTGGATGGTCGCTATAGATGGTATCACATCTTCCTCTTTCTTAGAATTTTTGGATCTCTTAAACATTATATTGTAACTTTTAGAGCAACCGTTTGCATTATTTCCTGTGTACTGTAGTTCTCCTCTTTCTTTGTGTTTTTCCCCTTTTTTTTTCGATAAATTGTGTTTTGTAAAAATAAAAAAATAAAAATCTAAGTTACCGTATCAAGCACCTATGTTTTAGTGGTAAACATTTGTTTGTGTTCTAGCTGTTTTTATCTGGAGAGCATAGCTGTCCTTTGCCCATGTATTGCCTTTTTCTTTGTGATGCCGTTGTCATCCCCTATGACCTTTTTCTAGATTTTTGACCTTTATACCACCGTGACCATGCAAACTAAACGCCAAATTCGTAAAAAGTATAAGATACAGCACATACAAATGTGAAGAGACTGACATGGGCAGTTAGCAGTAAATCAACAATATGAAGCGATACAACACGCTTCTTTGGATCAAATTTGGCAAGGTGAAAAACTGTGGGGGGCAAAAAGCAACTGAGAATGAATTAATAATTATAAAGGTGAATCAGGAGAGTTAGATAGGCTACTCCAAACCTGGCCTGAAATATCTATAGGGTCTTTCTACATGCAAAACTTTGGCATGACAATAAGCTACTCAGTGGTGAAGCTTCAATGGTTTCTTAGGATCATGCATTTTAAATGTGGTGATGTTTTGCAGTCATCGATATATCTGTCTCATTCCTCTCCCCCATTATTCCCACACTTCCCCTGTAAATCTTTTGAAATCCAATCACCTCTAGAGGGTGCTCTCTTTATTGGTATTTCATGGTGTCTCTTTCATAGTTGTAAAACTTTGGCCTGTTTATGCTATTCTAGTTTCAGTCAGTATACATCTTGTTAGCATGTCTGTTTCTAGTTTTTGTTCTCATCAGCTTAATGTGGTGTGCATCACTGGCATGTGTTTTGATTGTTGTTATTCATTTTTTGTCATGGTGCTTTTGCTGTATCAACTAATCGGGCGGCTACAATTAGTCATAAGGAGGTTGGAGGAACTTTCTCCAACTTAGTCTATTAAACTGACATGTGCTCAAATTGCACGCGAGAATCATGTGCATTTTGAGCACATGTCAATTTAATAGATTGAGTTGAAAGAAAAGTGTCCTTAGTCATATGACCCCAGAAAATCCTGCCACATGGTATATTGACATATTGTTGAATGTGATCCAGCTTAAAATTTTATTATGTGCTCTTACCAAAAAAAAAAAAAAAAAAAAAAAAAATTATTCTGTGCGAGTAAGCTCTGGTTCAAATTACTTTTCCTTCTTCCATAAGAATAGGGGTGGAGGGTGAGATCCTGCTTTCAAACCCCACTTTTGAAATCATGTCTGGTAAGACAATTCCCACTAGATGTAAGTTCATTGCATTTCCTCATGCAGCTTCTTCCAGCGAAATTTGTGATGCTTTGGAGGATGAAAACCTGCAGAAAATCATCTGCAATATTAATAGTTCCCCAGATGCACAAAATGTAAGCAGTTCAATCATCAAATTAAATTGTTACTTGAGCAAGCACGTAATACAGCGTCGGCTAAAATCTATTGTTACTTGATTAGGAACTTGAAAAAGCTATGGGAATGGAGGTGTTTCGCATATTCACTGACAAGGTACTGCCATCTGTTGCTACTCAAGTGTACTCTACTTATAAAATCCACAAGCATTCATGAGACTAGGGTTTCCATGCAATTGTCATCAGGATATCTGAATTTGCCAGGGCATTAAGCGTTACTTGCTTTTGACTGTTCTCAGATTCTATCTAATATCAAGCCGTAACTGCAACCAGTGGTAGCTCGAGGAAGAAGACGACATTTGGTTCAGGAACTTCAAGATTCCCACAGAAGCAGCAGTTTTTAAATCAACTTCGACTTCAAGAGAGCTCTTTCAATCTGGCTGGCAGCTCTCATCTTGCATCTCCCACTTCGCACAAGTTTGTCGCCGGGAGTTCTTTTTGATGTGATACATATTTTGATTGCCCTTCAATTTTGAGCCTGTTTAAATTGTTTGTGGGGTTATCTGTAATGGCTGCAGCCTGCAGCATTGCTAATCATAGAAATTTAGGTAGTCAATTGAAAAACTGAGATATAAGAGTCGTGCTCAGGTCATATAATACATTTGGTTGAGAGATATACCAAAATGCATTTCCATCATCCAACATTTTCAAAACACGCTGATTTAGGGGATATGGATCTTAGGGTTTTTTGATAAAACACAAACCCCCGGCAAAAGGGTGAAAGGGAAAATATGCTAGGGTTTAAAATGCATCAAATAACTCTTTTAATGTATGCAGGTTGGTAGGAGGGAGAGGAGGAACCACCCATGTGTCCAGAGGGTTGGTTGAGCCACCCCCATGACCTTTGTGATGATTTGGCTACTCTTAAAGGCCAAGGTGGGGGTGGCTTGACCACCCCATTTTGTTTTTATTTGTTTCTTTGTTGCTTTTTTTTTTTTTTTTTTTCTTGATGTGGCATTTTTTAAAAAAGAAAATGCTACACTCAAATGCATATTTTTTAACATGACAGATAAATTACCATTAGATCTAAAATCTAATAATGATTTTATTTGTCATGTCAGGGAGTATGCACTTGAAAGTGTGTGAGTGGAAGAATGTTTAGCATTTTTCTTCTAAAAATACTTTGACGGAATTATTTGGTATTGTGCTGCCTCAAAAACATGTACACATATCAAAATGTGATTGGATCTAACGTGCCATTTGCCTACATATCATTGCTTTCCATATGGAGTGACTTGATAAGAGTGGATGCCTTAAAAAGTGATTTGATCAGTTTTAAACCTTAAATTGAAAATTTGATAAAGGGTGAAAACACAAGAATCTGTAAAGTATTTTTTCACCTCACTGTTTATTTATTTATTTATTTATTTTTTTTTTTCTGAGCAATACAGAAATGAGGGGAAAGAGGTACAAACAAGAAGAAGAAAGAAAAGAATACAAAGGAAAGCTGCAGGGTAGCATCTATAAAAATTATGAGCCGCAGCCCAATATGCAACTAGATGAGCTCTCTGGTTGGCTTGTCTTTGAGACTTTCTCTGCTTCCCAAACTAGAATTCAAGCAAGGTTAAGAAGAATTCTGTGTGTGATAATTGGGTCTATTTGCCAATCAAAGATGAGATTTGGCCTATTGATTTGCCAATATAATAATAAGGGAGAATCTCCTTTCAGAATGAGATGCCTTGTATCTAACGAAAGAGCCAAATTTGAGTGGAATTTGCTTCTGTTTTTTGTTGAATCCAAGCCCAACCCATACTTGAATGACATGGAGACAATGCATGCCTTCAACTTTCTAGTATTTTGTTCTCTTCACGGCATGGACCAGTCGCGTCCATAAAAGCGAATGTTCTTGTTCCAGTTTTCATATTTAAACATTGGATCCACATAGGCTTATGGATAATGGGAATTTTTTTTTTTTTTTTTATATAGTTTTTTGATTGGATAATGGAATAGCCAAAATAGTATATGCTATTTATGCCAATTCCGACTCAATGCTTCAATGGGTTTGAACCAATAAATATTATCCAAACAAAGTTTTCCTTTAAAATTAGGGTAGAAGAATTTCCTTCGACCCAGAAATATGTGTTTAAAATACACGTAATTCTCACATGTATTTTGAACAGATATAATGGATTGGAAGGAATTTCTCCGGTCCAACATGAAAGAAAACTTTGTCCATTATAATCAATGAAAGACAACACGAATCAAAAGCAAGAACAAAATAGCAACACCATGGTCCAGGGAATAGTTGTGGAGACACCTTTTTCTCTTTCCTTCACTTTTTCAGTGTTTCCAACATTTGCAAGTTGGAAGGCAGACTATGACAAACCAGACCAGATCCATCTATGAGAATCCTTGCTCCTGGACCAATGCCACATGACTTTGTTATCAACTAAATTCTACCTTTAAGCATCTTTCCATGTTTCAAATAATAATAATAATAATAATAATATAAGAAAAGAGGGAGGGCTACAAAACTGATGCAGGAAAAAAGAACTCTATTTTACACGGGGGTGTCAATAATTTACATGTTAGTCGCTTTATAATGTACCAGTCGTCGCGGAAAGCTTCTCTCAAAAATGTGTCATTCTCGCATACTACAAAACTTAACAGGCAAGAGTCCTGCAATCCTTTGGATCAAGACTGAAACCTGTAATGCACAAAGATCACAGCATTTGGAAATCACATGCTCTATATTCATGCAATCCTCATTTAGATTGGGAAATCACAAGGCATTACCATTCAGAGAGTAGCTGGCACAAACTGCAGAATAGATTGCCAAAACCTGTGCATCCTTAGCCGGCCAGGAATCCTAGCAATTGACATATCATATCCATTGAGTATTGAAATCAACCATGACAAGCAACTTGAATCATAGCTTGTGACTAATATAGCTCAACAATTTTTTATTTATTTTTTATTTTATTTTCTTTTTTTTTAAAAAAAAAGAATATATCCCAAAGCTGGAGAGGAGCCTAAATTGTCAAGAGAGCCTAAACTGTGTTTCTTAAAAGTGAAGGCATGAGGATCACGAATAGATAGTAGTGTGTGCTCCTCAATGCTGACAAAGAGCTCTGTACTTTCACTTTTTTGGTTTTCCTTAATTAGATAATCATCAAATCTTTTATCTAACCAGCCTACCTCATTGGTGATTGCCTAGATTTTCAGGTCCCTTATTGGTGCGTGGCTTGCTACTACTTGGCTGGCCTAGTGCTTCATTCTGCAAAAACGAAATGGACAGGGCATGCCCAATAAGCTCCAATCATGTGGTAATCTACAAATGAATTTGACAATTGCTACTATTTTTTGGTAATAAGAAACAATATCAATCAAAAAGAAAATGCAAGGGTAACTCAAAGCCTGAATGACAAATTGCTCTTAACAAGATAGTGATCAGATATTTTATGTATAACAAGGTATGGTCACATACGACGGATAGACTGCTTTTAACAATACTGTAACCAAATATTTTCCAATTCAAAAGTTTAGCTGACGCATGACAAGAATGCAGTGAAGCAATCTTTCAATTTTTTTTTTTTTTTTTGGTTTGTAGCAACCATTTGTGTGAACTGATAGTGTTTTGCAAATAACATGAATCCCCCATGCTGCCTGATTATTATTATTATTATTATTTTTATATGAGGGGCCTATAATTGTATTTTTATGTCACTTATGTTATCCATTTGACACAAAATCTTAACGAAGGTCTTAATTTACAAATATTCATAGTAGGGATCTTAATTTCATCAAATTGAAAACTGGACTTAATGTCAAAACACACAAGCATGAAGAGTTTGTGATATAATTTCCCTTGAATATTATAAAAAGGTGTCAAAAAAGTGTCAGAGACACATCCAAACATTAATTGAGAGGCACAATTATGAGGCTAAAAATACCTGCGGTAGTGGTACCTGCATCTGGTGGGCAGCAACATACTGTTGATAAGGATCAACAAAATTTGGGAACCGTGGCTGGCTTGGAAGTTGTGCGCCAAGTGAGTTTAGCATCTGTTCTGGCTGGTTGGCTGCTTGCATTCTGGAAGGATCAGGTGCTGGAACTGGTAACATATGAAAAGCAGGCAATGGAAATCGTGGTCCCAGATGAGCTGCTGCAGAGGGGGTTGGCAATGATGAACCAGCTAACAGATTGGGAAATGGCATCATAGGCCGATTGATGCCCATTTCCATGCCCATGCCCATCCCAATTCCCATCCCCATTGTTGGCATATACTGCTGGACACCAGGAAACATCATGGGGACCATGCCACATCCCATGGACATCATCTGCAGAAATTGTTGACAACCTAATCTTCGTTATAAATAACGTATGAGTCCACAATTTTCCTTGTGAGGATATATAACTCATGAACAATAATTAAAGTATTGAAATACTGTACACAACAAACTTGTACACAATACACAGAATGAACCAAATCATTTTACACATGCATGCTCTTGAAACTACATGGACCATGCTTCAGGCTGGGAAAAAAAAAAAACTAAAAATTCAAGTCAGCTTTGGATTACTTCTCAGACATGTTTATGGTATTTCACTAAATCAGCTTGGCTCAGGCTGATTCCAGTGTGAATGGAAAGAGAGAGTTGGGAACTTTTTGGTGTATGGAAGATTAATTCCCAGTCAAGGACTCAACTTTCATGAATGTAGAACAAGATAATTTGTAAAAACTAGTGGAGTAACACACCAACCTCCACAAAAGAGTAATTTAAATGAACTGTTGTTTAAAACAAAAATGAAATCCTTAAGCAAAACATAAAATTCTAGGATCTGAAATGAATTATCAAGTACTAGTGGAGCAACATGTTTCCTTCCAGAATGTAGTAATTTAAATGGTCTGTCTAGCATTAGGAACTTTTCTCCTTGGGTAAATGGCTCAATTTTCCAGGATCAGAAGCATGAATTGTCAAAACTATTGGAGCAACACGTGTACCTCCATAAACTTACTTCAGAAGGAATTCCGAGTGGGAGGCTCAGGTTTAATGTTAGAAAGTATCCAAATTTAAGGAATGATCAAAGACTCATGCTAGCTCTAGTGTTTGAATGACACCTAATTCAAAAATCATCTCTTTTCACTTTTTTATTGCAATCTAGTTGCTAAACATTTTCTAGTGCATTTAGAGTCAATGGTTGAAACTGAAAAGCAGCATATGTTCATTGTCCGGTTAAAGGAGTTTGGAAGATGCAACTATCAAAATCGAGATATAGCTCTGTTGGTAGCAAGGGTTAATGTTCGGAATTCTTTAGTTCTAAATTTACAATGTGTCGTCTTCAGATAAGTGGTGGTGTCCCAGGTAATTTGGGTGGTGTACAGTAGTACAAGATCAGGTTGGGTTCACAGGCTTACGGCAAGATTAAAAAAGAGTAAATGTTTTCAAGTACATTATAAACACGTCATTGTGACACCAATAGAGTTCATTAGAGCTTAAGGTATTATTTACAAATCATCTATAATTTCCAAGTAATAGCATGTCAACAAAACCAACTCAAATCAGGGGTTTAATGATGCTTTCAAATAAATTCAACCTTTCTGGGGAAAATTCAAGCCTAAGTTGTCTTTAAGTGGCAATATCTTGGCATTCCTAGAATACAAAGACCAAATAATTTCAGAAAATAAACAAAGTTCACATCGCTATGCCTGCTTCCCTCTGTTCTTTTATTGGAAGATAATATACAAAGGATCACAATGCAACCTTATGATTCATGTTACCATAGAGAAGGAAGGAGGAGGTCGCACATTTAAGCCTCATCTTTTTGGTTCTTTTAATGCTTTATTTGTATATCAAAGAAAAAGATAATGATGCAGGCATATTGTACCACTATATGGCTGTACTAACAGGATTATCACTCTTGTTTTGTCCATAAAACTTCTAGAATAAGCATGACGCCTACAATTAAGTGAAACAACAATTTTCTTTAGGAATGGAGTTATATCCTCAATAACAGGAAATGTACTTCAACCCGTTCACATATAAAAGTATGATCAGGTAGTAATACCATCTAAGGAAGCATTTATATCTGAGAAAAAAGATAAGAATGACATACATGTACTTGCAACTGAAGTGATTTCAAGTACTCAATCGCCTCATCTAACATTGAAGCTTTGTCTGACTGAAATTTAGAAAAAAAAACAAATATTACACAAGTCAATACCATATGCAAACAATCATCTATATTAAAAATAAAAAATAAAAAATAAAAAATAAAAATAATAATAATAATAATAATAAATAATAAATAAATAAATAAAAAACTGTGGTCTCTCTATAGCTGGGAAAAAAAACAAACTTAAAAAATAAATCATATACAACCTTGTTGCATCGGGGAATGAGTTCTTGCAATGCCCTCATCTTCTCATTTATCCTATCTCGACGTCTCTGCACATAAATGCAATACATCACCATTTGAAAGAAGATAAACACATGAAATAGAGAGTTTGTCAAAATTTCTACTATAATAGTAAACTAACCCTCTCTGAAAGATTGTGGACCTCTGCAGCACGGGATCTCTTCGTAGTTGTTGATCCACGAGCGTGTTTCTTTGTATCCACGGATTCAAATTCAACATCCTTTTACAATAAGAAAGAAAACAATAAGATTATATAGTCATACAGGATGAATAAATAGTATTAAAAAGTGGCAAACGATTATTTAACATAAAATAAATAAATAAATAAACAGGAAAAAGAAGCTGCAGAGTTCTTTAACCCAACAACACAAACCGCAACATAATGAACATAAAAATAAACAACGTATCCTCACATATGACCATTTAATTTCACTGACACCCCTTATAAAATAACTCTTTATGCAGCAGCGCATTTAAATTCTCTTGAAACTAGCAGCACTAAATTGGTAGTGCACTTGATTGCATAGTAAAGGCTTTCCTTTGGCTCCCATATTGTTCAGCTTTCCCACCATACCTACGCTACTATTTAATACCTTACTGTAACTGTAAGGGTTCTATCCTAAAATTCAACCCAAGTAAAGATAGTGTGGTGGAAAAATATCGGAAAATGAAAAAACAAAAGAAAAAAGAAAAAAATAACAGCAAGCAATGCTCCAAACTGGACCATGAATTTGGCAAACGTAGACTCACTTCCATTCACAAACTGGAATTATAATCTCTACATGTAGCCACCCACTACTTCTTCTTCTTTTTTCTTTTTCTTTTTTATTTTTTATTTTTTCTTCAATTTCTTAGTGCTACCCAAAGTATTAACTATTAAGTTTAAACTTTTAGGATAAATGATTATTTAACGATTTAAAATTATATCCGTATCCAAGAGTGATATCCCATCTTCCGAGTAATTTTAAGTGGCCTACTTGTTTTCTACTAAAAATAATGTGGCTAGTAAAATTACAATTTGATCAAAATTCAATAATGATCAATCACAAATTCAATTGTGATTTTAATAGCCACATTATTCATAATAGGCCACATAAAATTATTTCCATCCTCCACTTGTGAGAGACTCCAATTCCGTTGCAAACTATCTTGATTAGTTCATAATATGTAAAATAATTAAATAAATAAAAAATCTTAACTTATCAATTTAGTTAGCTAAAAAATTTAAAAATTATAATAAAATATGTAGTTTCCAAATATTTTCCCACAAAGAAAATGTGTATAACGACCTGAGCTTGTAACATGTGGCGTAGTAAATGCCCGACAAGCGGATAGATCTGCTGCCGCCGAAATATCTCGAAAGCATTTAATCTTAGTCTTAATAAATGACTCTCAACGACGAAAATTTGGAAATGACAAAGCAGGCAACCGGACAGGAAAGCAGTCCCGAGATACGCGCCGTCAACGCCAAAATAATCATTTTAATTTCGATAAACCACACTGCAGCCACTCCAGCCTACATCACCCACCAATCGTCCTTCATTAAAATTCTGTCACAGAAAAGAAAAAGAAAATCTCCTCTGCTCATCACATACGTGGCGGCACCCCACGTAGCCCGTCCCTGCCACGTGTACGATAGAAACGGAAAGCGAAACAACACCCCGTAAACGGCCAAACACCCAAACCAAAAGGTATCCCGGGGATGGGGTGCTAACGTTAATCCACGTCACCCCACCTGCGCACGATAACCGAGACCACCACACAGGTACACAGAAAGCGAGAGAGAGAGAGAGAGAGAGAGGTGGCTAAACTGACCTCGCTGTGGCACTCGGTGTCGTTGGCTTCTCGTCCTTTGCGCTTGCGATCCTCAGCCTGCGGCTTCAGAGCCGGCTCGGCGCTGGCGCTGGAGCAGCCGGGTGATGACGACACGGTCACCTCACACGTCGACATCTCCTTCACACCACTTACACCGCCACCTCCGGCAGACGACGTGCCCGCCGACGCGTCGCCTTTTGTGGCCGCGCAGCCTCGATCGCCGACGTGCAACTTGTGCCCCACCGCCGGCGTATCGCTCGAGTCCACCACTGTCGATTCCCTCACCACCGCCGCGCTCCTCGAGCTCGACGGCGCGTTTTGATCGAGCCCTTCTCCTCCGGCAACCTTCGCCTTGTGCCTCGAGAAGTGCACGAAGTTCTGCGCCTTCGACTCCGCCAGCTCCGTCCTCCTCGCCGGCGGTATCGGCGGCAGAGAAGTCCAAACCTCCGACGTCACGGCCTGATGGAGCTCCGTAACACCGTTGGTACGGAGTGTAGGGTTAGTACAATTGCCGAGATTGTTACTCGGATAGAGAAGGTCGGCGCAGAAATTGTGGTCCAAGGCAGGGTCGTCGTCCACGAGAGGGTAGTGAAGCCAGGAAGCCATTTCGTCTTCTTGCATGAACAGCTGGGAGTTCTGGTTGTGAGCGGCCGGTTCTTGCTCCGATCGGATCTCCCTGGCCGCCGATTGCTCGGCGGGGATCACGGCGTCGTCGTATTTGGACGGCGGAGATCTTCTCGTCGACCTCTGGTTCTGGCTGTGCATCACCACCTGACCGTTCTGCCATAGCAGCTCCATGATCTCGTCCTCAGGCCTGCGTTCTCACTCTCCGTCAAAAACCATACTCCAATCCCTCAAAATTTTGAAAAAAAACAAAAAAAAATTGAAATCAAACAATAACAAAAAACTCACAAAGACGATTTTCTTGGGCGAGCAACGCCATTCGATGAGGGGATTGAGTAATCGTCGTCCATTTCGAAATCCGGCACGCAGTGATACATTTTATAATAACTGAAACTACAGCTCCAAAATCTAAAACCCAAAAAAATTCAAAAAATTCAAAAAATCAAAAAGAAAAACACAGCGATTGGAGGAGCAAAAAGTAAATTAAACAAAAGCTTATCACCCACTCACTGTGAAAACTTGGAATTGGTTATGGTGTGAAGGACATAGCCGCCAAAGACCGCTCGGTGTGTTTGCTCTGTTCAAGTGGAAAGCTCTGCGATTCTCTTTATTCACGGGTATCCGTGCAAGGGGAGGAAGGTGGGAAATGGAGGAAAAAAAAAAAAAGTTCAGAAGATATTCTGTTGGCTGTATGTGAGCATCATCATCATCTTTCTTGCACTTGCCTTTTGTGCTCTCTCTTCACCTCTTGCTTGCAGCAGTACAAAGATAAGGTCTCTCTGTCTCTCTCTGTCTCTCACCGAATAATATGAAAGGAAGGAGACGAAATGGATTTTTGACTGTTTGTAGGCAAGGCAATGTACTTGCTTTCCCGAGCCACATTTTTTTTGCTTTTTGGGCGTAATAACACATTTAATGGCTTCATTTTAACCCGAAAATGCTGGGAAATTTTGGCCTTATTCCATCTCGGCCGCTCATCGCCTGCCCCATTAGTGATAAGAGTGTTGCATCTGCCACCCCCATTGGTGACCAGGACTCGTCTTCTTGTTGGGGCCCGCACCTAGATATTCTACCCATGGTAAAAAGTAAAAAGTAAAAAGTAAAAAAAAAAGTAACTTCACTTTAGACTCTTAAGTTTCAAGCCTCCAACCTTCAAAACCTCTTAATTTTAACTCTTAAACTTTTAATTACAGTCAATTTAAACCCATCTGTCAGATTTAACGGTTAACTTTTAACGACAATACCTAAAAATATCAAATTGACTGCAATTAAAAGTTTAAATGTTCAAATTAAGACGTTTTGAAGTTTGAGGACTTGTTCAATCCCGTGGTAATTTAAGTGTTTAAAGTGAAGTTACTAAAAAAAAAAAATCATAATTTTTAACTCTAAAAAATGTTTAGAAAAGCAAATCAAATCTTTTTTAATTTCTTAAAATAATCCTATATATGGTGGAGTTATTAAAATCATAAACACTTATTTTGAACTAATTCACTCAAAATTTGTTTCTAAAGATCCTGAACTCATTATCTACAAAACATGGAACATTTATTTTACAAATAATGATTAGAATTGCCTTTAAGAACTTCCCAATAAAGTTATATATATCCCTCAATGAGAGATTGATAATGAGACGATTTGGTTTTGGATGATTTTTATGTTTAAAAGTTTGAGCCAGAAGATTCTCATTCAAACTAGATGGAACATCCTATAAATGAAAATTAGGTTTTTCTGAAGAAAATAAATAATACTAGACATCTTAACATTTTTTCTCAAATTCATTTTTCCAAATGATCTGGTCAATTTAATAAATAAATAGATTTATATATTTTTATTATTATTATTATTAAATGAATGTGGAGTCCAGATCATTTGAAAAATAAAATTTAGAAAAAAGTGTTAGAATACCTAGCAGCTCTCGAAGAAAATAGTTTGTTTATTGTAGACAAGCACATGGTATGGAGTAAATGTTAGCAAAGGTTTTAATAAAACAAGTAAGTAAATATTCTACCATTTTAATTATTTTTACATGCATTGATAAGTAATCTATGAACCTATAGTGATATTAATGTTTTATCATGCATAGCTTAATTAAATGTATGTTTGCAATGTGATTTCAAATAAATAGCTTTTAAAAGAAGGTTTTAAGAAAAGTATACATAGTACAAAATATATTTTTGTAGGTGAGAAAAAGGTATAAAGTTTTTTCATTTCGTTAACCCAAAGCAAGCTCATTTTGATCGGAGTTTATACAATTGAAACCCGATCGATGTTGAGCAGGGTTAGTATGCTCAATGTACCTAATTTGGATAGAATTAATCATTTGAATTAAGGTGCATGACCAATCGAGACATGTGATCGCGTGTAGTGGACTTGAAAAACAATTTTGAAAATACTTTTCAATTTGATTTTTTTTTTAATATTTTCTAAAAATTATTGACAAACAATTTAAAACACAAAACACGTTTTAATTGTGAATCCTACCAAAAAAAAAAAAACTATTATATTTATATCCCATCCAAATATATATATATATATATATATAGTTTTGAAAATCAATTATCAATCTTACAAACTCAATGACTATTTTAGTCATAAATCCTTTCTCCATTTTTGTAAACCCTTTTCTTTTTATCTCTATTTAGGTGACACTCTTATATTCACTTTTGACTTCCAACGTTAATAATGCCCTTTAAAATTGGGATTGAACTTTTTAATTGATGAGTGTAATGATTGTAAGTTACCCCAACATATAAAACACCTTTAATCAATTGCGCGCGTGTGGGATTGGGATTATGTGGGAAAATGACAATTAACGGTAAACCGTCTCCAAAAGAAAAAAGTTACTCCGACAGGCGACAGTCAAAACCCAATACTTTTTGAGATCGAACGCGCTACGCGCCGACTTCGTGTGAGCCACTGACATTGTTGGTCCAATGAAAGCACTCAATTCCACTACAATTGTGGACCGGAGAGTATGCCATGTCCTTGGTCAGCCCACAGCGTGATAGGAGTGGAGTTCCCCTCACCTCCACATATTTTTTCTTCAATAATTATTTGCTTCCCTAATCCAAGAGAGAGAAAAAAAAAAAAAAGTGTTTTAATAGGATATAAAGATGAAAGTAATTTAAAAGGTTATTTTATGTTTTTGGCTGTTTGTTAATATTTTTGTTTTAAAAAAAAAAGTTATCAAACAAAGTCAATTGTAGCTACTTAAAAGTCTTTCTCCTTCTATCTCGAGAGTTCATTTTTGGGTTTATTGAATGGATTGATGCGAGAGATTGCGTTATTTTTTGGTATGTTAAAATTTTTCTCAACTAAATGCGTGGTTGGTCGCTATCACTTCAAATCACCATGTGGGGGCGGTGGTTGAGATCACTTGATTTATGATTGTAATTGCTGAATTAGACATCGGAGTAATCACAACTCTCTCAAAATATTCGGTTACAATGACTACTATTTTCATAAGAAAAATTGAACAATCTTTTTTTAAAAAAAATTGATGTGACAATACTAAGTCTCAAGTTGACTAGTATTTCCCTGAACCTAATCCCCATGATCAGTTTAAACAGAAGTAAAAATTGCTTTCACGCTAATATTAAAAATAAAAAATAATAATAATAAAAAAACTATAGGTTATGTTTGGCAAGAGGCCGGACTGGAAAGAGGACCCATGACCCAAAACCCAAAAAAAAAATTTACACTTATTCTCTCAAAATCAACTCTAACATTCTTACTTTTTACATCAAATCAGTTATTTTTTATTACTATTCAAATAAAAAAATCACTATAAAATAATTTTTTACTTTTTTATACAAAATATTTTTACTTTTTTTTTCTCACATCAATCAATTCTACTATAATACGGATCCGCTTCCTAAGTCCATTCCATTGCCAAACATAACCTATATATATCCTAGAATCTTACCAAGAGTTCATCATCTTCAAAGAAGTTGGAGCGTTTGACATGTTTTCCGGGAGCGCGTGGGTATCTCACTGTTCTCTATACAGAAGGAAAGAATTGCGGTAAATTTATGACATTATAATACTCATAAAAAAAAAAAGAAAAAAAGGTAAATAATATTACAAACATGAAAGTAAATATAGAATAATGTAATGATGCAGTGGGCCCGATTACTGTTGTTGGTAATTTACGGATATAAGGATGTCCGAATATGGTTATAAATAGTCCACAGGCGGTGTGGTCGAGGTGGTTGGGTGGTGTGCTTGGATGAGGAACATAAGTCTCTTGCCACATATGGACTGTCCCTCCAGATTGGGGCAACTAGGTATGACTAGACTTCTCATGCTTCGCCATTTCTTCAATTTTTTGAATTCCTCGGCTTCTTTTATTTATTTATTTATTTTCTGTTTCTATTTCTTCTTAATCAATGGGTCCCAATGGTTGTTAAACCAATGGCTCTGTCTGCCAATTGCAAAAAATAAAAAATAAAAAATTATACTATTTTTCTCAAAATAAATCTCCAACATTTTTTTTTTGCTTGGTACACCAGTCACTTTTTATTATTATTTAAATAAAAAAATATTATAATATATATATATATAAGTTACATGCATGGTGGCTTGCTTGGCTGCAGTTGTGAGAGGTGGTCGGACACGTGAGCGGGTTGGAAGCCTCTTTCAATTGCAGAATTCGAGACTTGTTCGAACTCGTACGCCGAATGTTGATTTCATGGGTCTGTGAGTTGATTTTGCAGCCTGCATGCATGCGTCCTATATATATATGCATACAAAATAAAGGAGTTGGCTCGTGTTCTCATACCCTTCGTTAACGTGCATGTACCGATGGATCATGGCTAGCGATGGAGCAAGAGAGCCGTGGCGGTGGCGCTGTCACCTTTAACATGTGCATAGGAGTAATCAAACGTACGTACGCCTGAGCTATCCGCATATATATATATATAGGCAGGAGATGGAGATTAAGGGACAGTCACGTAGTGACAAGGCTCATCATCTTTTGGCTTCTTATCTTTATTCTCTATCCAAAACAATGAGATGCAGTCACAGAGACAACGAGTGACACCCGATCTCTTCAAACCCAAACCTCTGCTGCCTCTGCATGAAACCATGCAACCACTCGATCCGATCGAAAGGATATAAAGTTTTCCTTTTGTTATTCTAAAAGAAGTTCTACATGCACATCTCAAATTTTTTTCTTGGTTTTCAAATGATGTACTTGTCACCATTTTATGAAATTTATTATTTTGAAAAATATGTCACAAATTCATGGGATAGTGACACATCATTTGAAAATCAACTTTTTGAACAAAAATTTGGGATATTTAGTATTTATCTTATTCTAATTGGGTTGGACTTTTGGACAAAATTCTTTCAATTTAGGTTTAATTAGTTTGTTTCGGTGTGATATATTCTCTCAAGTTTCATTAGTTTAGGAAAATAGCTTTTGCTTTTAAAACTCAGTTTTACCTAGTAATTAATTAATGTGGGGCTTAACACTCATAAGTATCTTTCTATGAACCGCCCACTTTATATATATGGGCAACCCCTCTTCCCAATATGGGATTAGGGTGTTACAAACTCCATTAATCATCAAACCCCTGACATCCTCGTTAGGGTTATGTCATGCAATGTTTACAGTACCACATAATGTGTTAGTAAATGGCTTTGATACCATTTGTAACGACAAAAAAAAAAAAAAAAAAAAAGTTAGTCGCATCTCCACTATCACCCCTACTGGAATAGTTCATTTGAAGCTTCCTTAGAATCACTTATAAAGTCTAATTTCACATAATAAGTAGTCAATGTGAGACTTAACACCCATAAGTATCGAAAAATAGTCAAACCGAAAATAATAGTCATATCAAAAATATTTTCGGTTTGACCAAAAAAGCTTCTTTAGTTTATAAAAATGTTTTTGTTTCTAAATTTCGTAAACTATTAATTTTTTCGAGTTTGAGTTTCTCATCGTCAAAACCGTCGGACCATTGTTATACCACCATTGGGCCACGGTTGGACCACCAACCATCAATCCACAGCCGAAAAACCACAATTCCACCACCGGACCACCCCTGGTCCACCGTTGAACCTCCGCTGGGCCACTCTTAGACCACCGTCGAGCCACCACTAGGCCTCCAATAGACCACCACTGGATCACCATCGGGACACCATCAACCATTGCCAGAATTCAAATTTTTAGGTTAATTTTTTTAAAAAAATATTTTATATTAAAATTTTTATGTTGTGAATAAAAATTGATTTTTATAGGTTCATATGATTGTGTGTGTGTGTGTGTGATTTTTCTTCAAAAATGATTTTCCTAAAAATATTTTCCAATAGAAAATATGTTACGTCAAAATAAACGGAGCCTAAAATCATCAACAAGAACCAATTGACAAGTGTAATAAATTTTGTGACAAATGATAGTTCCCGTTAATTAAATGAAGGAAAAAGTTTGAAGTAATACAATTTTTACCACGATCTCCTTGCAAATTGATACGGCAATTCACTTGACACTTACCATACTAGTCACAATCAAATTGAATCGTTTAATGCCTGATGTGATAAATGTTACGAAAAATTACAAATTGATCGACGTAACAATTTATGTGACACTTATCACTTTAGTCATAATTAAATCTAATTATTTAATGGCTAATGTGGTATTAACATAATGAAATTGTAGTACGCCTAACAACCTTTTAAATAAAAACGTATCACCATAAATGGGAATATGATCTTCATTTTTAGTAAAACAAAAATGAATTCATGATTTCATATTATTATATTTAACGATGTAGATGATGCCAAATAATAAATATTTTAGCTGCCATTAAAAAAATTTAAATAATGTGCCAAAATTTATTAGAAGCAATATTATTAAATCTTAGCCATAAAATAGTTATTTTCATTTGAAGTCGTTGTCCGGTACAATGAGGAAACAACGTGCCATTAAAAGACGTGGCAAGTGCAAGCGTGCCATGTTGACTAGATTATCGACATTGTCACATTTGGGATACAAATGCCAAGGCTCGGGGGACCCTTATCTTCCATGTCATCCACTATTTTGCCTTTAATGAGGGGTGACCACGGACCAGGTGGCCTCAAACCCACATAATTTCGATTAATCAAACAACCTTATATGCCTACAAATCCCAACGTAAATGAATGCCATTCTTTACTCCCTTTTCATTTCTATTTAATTTTTCTTTTATTTTCTCCTTTAATAATGTGGAACTCTCCCGAATTTTTGTAAATTTTGTATATTTTGGTTTCTCCTTTAATAATGTTATCCTATTGCATTGTAATAGGATAACATATATGAGACTATGAGTGAGTTTTACTTGCTCGAACAGGTGTTTAGACAATTTAAATTGCACTTGCTCGGACTACTCAAACACATGTCCAAGCAAATAAAACCTACCCCAATTCTCACATGAAATAACTTTATTGTACTACAATAGAACAACTCTACTTTTGCTTCACCAACCCTAATCATTGGATGAAACATAAACAATCTCCACTGCTAAACAGCTAGCCGTAAATGCTTACTTCACAGTATGGCCTGCCACCAATAATTAAGTGGCCTAACTCTCTTATTTATTTAACTATTTAATATTTACTAATGTCACTCCACAAGAAACTTGATACAAATGCTTGAAACAAAAATCTCTTAGACAACCCCACACTCACATCACACACATGGAAAACTCCCCAGTCTTTAGACAAGAGATGTCCCTATTTTAATATCATTTTTGCATGTCAGTCCCTTTAATTGAATATTGCAAATAAAACTAAACAGAATATCTATAAACAAAAGTAGAAAGATGTAACCACAAAATAAATATATATAAAATCTGTTATTATAAATGGCATCTTTCACTTTCAAATCAGGTGTCCGATACTGATATCGAGATCCCCATCAAATCCAAAAGCTTAACGAAGGAAAATGTTTAGGATTTCAAAACTTTTTTATTATAATTTTTTATAAATTCGAGTGTCATGTAGACTGTAACAGGACTGTTTATATTTTAATAGCTAACGTAATAAGACGTGGTAGTCCATATTTTTTTATTATTGATGTGGTAAATATTACGCTAATTTAAATAAAATTTATAATACATTTAGCACCACTAAAAATCCCGACACTCACGTGTAGGTCCAAGTTCCCCACTAATACATCAGCACGTAATCATAAACACATGATGGAACATATTATTAATATTAAAACACAAAAACATTGTAATTTCTATAAACAGAAATCCTATGTAGTGGTTGAATTGACAATGATGCCCTATTAAATTATAAAGAAAATATAACAAAAAGTCGAAGTGAAAAAAAAAAAGTTGATATCAAGGAATAATAATTATATAAAAGTCTGCATAAGAAGGAAGTCAACATTCTTAAAAACAAAGATACTATCATTGTATTTACGTGTCCAACTTTCTGAATAGATGTGTTTGATTAAAACTATGCCTTTCCTATATGCAGAGACTCAGAGAGACAGTTACATCGTATTTTCACTCTTATGTCGGCCACCATGTAATTAATTAGTATACTTTTCTCTAAGTTAACCTGTTTAATCGAAATGTGTATAAAATATATTTTCCACAATATCCATTTTGGAATGGTGATTTTGGGCCTCAAAATATCACCTTTTCTTTTGGTTTTAAGCTTATTACAGATCTGTGTAATGAAGTAAACACACCATTTGGAAGAGTCCACAAGGAATTGGGCCTTGGAGGTGGGAGCATTCTTGAAATGACTTTGATGAATTGGGATTTAGTTGAAGTTGAATCTGCTATTGCTACATTTCAACACATTATTGGCAAAAAGAAAAAGGGCTATCTATGCTATTGACTGCATCAAAATTCAAGAGGTGGGGGGTCCAACCAGCCTAAATAAATAATTAGCTATGTAGCAAATCTCATGTTTGTGGCATCAGCTACTTGCTGGGTGAGAGTTTCAATAGCCGAAGCCACCGCCCATTCCGCCGCCCATAGCTGGGGTTTCCTTCTCATCCTTGGGAAGCTCGGTGATAACTGCCTCGGTTGTCGTCAACAGTGACGATACGCTACATAGAATGTGGTTGAAGAATGATGAGTAATAAGTAAATGGAAAGAATGAAATTAGATTATCTTAATGAGGATCTGTGATTTACCTAGCAGCATCAACCAAGGCTGTCCTAATGACTTTCACAGGATCAATAATTCCTGACTCTATCATATTTACATATTCACCTGATACAAGCAAAGAAGGAAGAAATGCTCAAGCAAACTAACGCATCACAGGATTTATGAATCAAACAACCCTAATTGCTTTCGTTTATTTGTGAGAAAAAGAAGACAAACCTCTAGCTGCATCATATCCTTGATCAGGATCGTTTTGCTCCAACAGCTTGCCAACAACAACTGCCCCCTCAACTCCAGCATTAGAAGCAATTGTGTATACAGGCATCTACAGCCAAATGTAGGCGGAAAATATTAAAAACAAATCTTCAAGCAGAATCACAAACTTTCAGGCAATTCCTAGAACTAAAATATAACTGCATGTGTCATTCTGCAAAGAATACACGAGGCACAGACCCTGTATCCGATATAATTGGTTAGGCCTTCATCTAAACTAACTATATAATAATCAAAAGACCCTAAACCCAGTTTCTAAATTATTCTAGTTATTGACAACAACGCTACAATGTCAGTAATTTCTGCCCACAAACAAAAGGACTCTCATAACTTCTCCGCATATCTTTGTAAAATCTCACTTTCAAAAGATATTTATCCCAAAAGACGAAGTTTCATAAAGCTTGAAGCACATTCCTCTGAGGTTAGAGAAAAGATTTCAAGATTCTGCATCGGATCTTGAACCCCATAAGGTGAACAATTATATAAGAACAAAAGGTTGACACCTTAAGAGCATTCTTAATAATCTGTACGCCAATCTTTTGGTCAAAGTTTGCTGTTTCCAACTTGTCCAGCTCCTTTGAGGCATAGAGAAGCGCAACACCGCCACCTGCACAGAAAAAAACTCTTGATTTACAATTTAATGGCCCCAGTCAAAAATACACTCTGGAAAACTAGTTTACCAGGTACAATCCCTTCCTCTACGGCAGCCTTGGTGGCATTTAGAGCATCAGTTACTCTATCCTTCTTCTCACTAACTTCTGTTTCGCTAGCTCCTCCAATCTACAAAGAAGCAATCTTGTTAGTACTATGTTTCAAGAGGCTGTGTCCCAATATTGTGCAAATGGAAATAATGAAAAGCTTGCAAGATGTTCCAAGTTAAATAACATTCTAATTTCTAGGCCAACAAGAAGGAAAAAAATGAAAAACTGCAATACATATATTCAAAATGAAAGCTGACCTTTAAAACAGCAACACCGCCAGAAAGCTTTGCAAGCCGTTCCTCTAACTTTTCCTTGTCATAATCGGAAGTGCTCAATTCAATCGAGGATCTCAGCTGTCACAAAAATCCGTAGGTCAGGAATCAAGTAATATAAAAACGAAACACAAACCCAAAAAAAAATGTAAAAAAGAAAACGAAGTTAAGGACTGCAAAAACAGAGCAACATAAACCTGTTCACATCTTTCTGTGATGGCTTTCTTGTCACCAGCTCCATCAAGAATGACAGTATCATCCTTTGATACCGTAACCTAAATTGCAGCCCACAAAAGTTCACCATATAGCAAATGTGAAGCCAATATTTCTCTCTTTCAACATAACAAGTTTAAGTATGCAAAAGGAGTCAGAAATATATCTCACCTTTTTGCATGAACCAAACACTTCTGGTCCCACCTTTTCAAGGTTGAGACCAAGCTCTTCAGTTATTATCTATAAGGAAAAAAAAAATTAGTATTTCATGCATTACACATTAGTGCAAAGTCTTAATAGAAAAACAAAATTACCACTTGAACCTACCTCGCCTCCTGTGAGAGTGGCAAGGTCCTGCAGACCAGCCTTCCTGTTTTCACCAAACCCAGGGGCTTTAATGGCACAAACCTTCAAGAATCCATGAGCCATCAATAGTATAATTTAATATGCTACCTTGATACCAACAGTCAATAATTATCTTATTCTGGCAAAAAATTTGTAGATGATAAAAAATAAGAAATACCTTGATTCCAGCGCGAAGCTTGTTCAAAACAAGAGTAGCTAGCACGTCACTTTCCACATCTTCAGCAATAATCAGTAAGGGCCTTTGTGTCTGAGAAACCATAAGTCAGTCAATCAAACATAGACAGATAGACTCTGCCTTTCATTATCTCCTGAATTAATCACTTACCTTCAAGGCCAACTCCAATACTTTAACTATAGCATTTAAGTTTGAGATTTTCTTTTCATGGATCAAAATGATTGGATCTTCTAGCTCCTGCCAAAATAACAAAGCGATGCTGCTAAGACCCATAATGAAGCAGTTCATACAAAATAATACCCAATAATCCAAGATGATTTACACTGACAGGCGGCCTATTGAACGACCACCAAACAGAGGTCAAGTGCATAATATAATAAGAAAAAGGGTTTGTAAGCAATAAAAGATAAATGCTTACACATTTTTGATTCTTCTGATTAGTGATGAAATAAGGGGAAATATAACCCCTATCCAGCTTCATTCCCTCAACAACCTCCAATTCGTTATACAAGGTCTTTCCGTCCTGCAATGATAACCGGGAAACAAATCTCAAATATAGCATAGATACCAATGGGAAGGGTGAGGGTGAAGTGCAAAGCTTATAGAAGAAACCAAGTGCAAAGGCCTAATGCAAACCGAAAGGAATATATAACAATATCACTAATGCAAAGAGCATATCACAGTCCCCTTGAGGAAAAGTTTCTGCATTTATCTCATGACAAAAATGGGTAATATACTCGACATGGAAATTTACAGCAGATATTTGTAAAGCGTCTAAATGCTTATGCCATAATGATAAAGCACAATGCTACCTGTATAGAAAGAAAACAAAGAAACAAACTGCACCAAGCCAAAATCAAAACCACAAACAACTTATCCACTTCACTTGGAATACTAAGAACTATATCATATCCTAATTTAAGAGGGCAGAACAGATTCTGCCTCATCAGCAAGTAAACAACACATGCTGGTCAACTTAGCTTAAAGGATATAAAGTAACAAATAGAAATATTAAGCTTTTGAGCCACTTGATGTTCCCAATCATTTATGAAAACAAAGCAATATAAGTTAAGATCAAGAATCCAATAAGCAACTTACAGAGATAGTAATAACACCCTCTTTGCCAACTTTCTCCATGGCATTGGCTATTAGCTGACCAATCTCTCTATCTCCATTAGCTGATATTGTTCCAACCTTTATAGGGGAAAAAAATGTCATATTAGTGAACATATTAGTTTCCATTTGATTTTCTAACATTAAATCGTTTCACAATCCACACACATAAACATGTAGATATATTCAGTATATATTTACATTACTGAGCCCTTTCATTTTGAGACAAGATAAAACTCAGTGAAGCTAACCTGCGCTATTTCTTCAGATGTCTTAATCATCCGGGCCCTACTCTTCAAGTTTGTCACAACAGAGTCAACTGCCATTGAAATTCCACGTCTTAGGTCCATGGCATTCATTCCAGCTGCCACTGACTTGCATCCTTCAGCAAATATCGCACGAGTGAGAACTGTCGCACAAGTGGTGCCTGTCAACATGCATAACGGGCTTCATATTAGTAACTGTACGCACCTCCAAAAGTTTCCACCATTATAAATAAGTATACGTGAAACTTATTCTGTCTTCCCAAATCATGCTATGTTTTTCCTTATAAAGATACATAACAATACCAAAGAACATTATTCCAAGTAATACACATATATGGTCCTATTATCTCCTAAAATAATCAATGAATCTTTTGACTTAAGGCATGAGACACTCACCATCGCCTGCAACATCATTTGTAGCATTTGCAACTTGTTTTACAAGACTAGCACCAATGTTTTTGACTCTGTCTTGGAATTCCACACTCTTTGCTACAGTAACCCCATCTTTCGTCACTTTAGGGGCTCCAAAACTTTGTTCCAGAACAACGTTGCGACCCTATGAAAAAACAAGCACCAAAACCAACAAGTAAGACAACCATCCAAACACTATCCAATTGTAAGAAGGCACTGAAAATTGAAGCGAGAAAAAAATTAGCTACATTTACAAATTCAATAATGTGAAAATACCAAAATTTAAGAGAAGAGAACAAAAAAAATAGAAATCTAATATCTGAAACTTCTCACATAAAAGATGAAGCAAAGAAAAAAATAGAAGCTCAGCAGCTTTCCAACATGTTATAACATTTACCAAATGAAAGTTTCCCGAATACTGTTTCCTACACCTACGAATGGTTAAACCACATTAGGTCCAAATGACTGCCCAACAGCATGAATTTATTGGAAACTAATATAATACTTTGAAATAGCCATTGAACTGATGGTGTGGCACGTAACTAGTTGGTTCTTATTCAAAGGAGAAAGAACTTTACTAAAAATTAGCTGCAACAGAGATATATGCTAGGGTTTGCAGACATGAACAAGGGTTTTTCGCCCTGATACAACCCTAGTGTGCCACAGACAGGGACGCCTAAAAATCCAGACAATTACATTTTGATGTCAGTTTATTTGTGCACGTATTGGAAAGCACAACTATTTACCTATTAGGAAAAGCGTGTTTAGAAAGCAACATACAGGCTGGCCGCCAATTGTCAAACCAATAGTATAACCAAACCAGTCAAGCCTAGACATGTTTACAACAAGAGGATTTAACACGTATTAAACGATAAACAGTATGAAGAATTCTTGGAGCTATAACAAACAATGCTGCTACATGTGGTATTTTCATTTTGTTGACTTATAATTATTAAAGATGAAACCAATTAGTCAATTACTACAATTTCCATTTTTACTGAGATAATAAAACTGGATATAGGCTATTTTGATTCGACCTGAATAGCTGCCATTTGCCAGATGTCAAAAAATTCTTCATAAGGTAATTGGATATGAAAAGAGCTAGAAGATGAGGAGCCATAGACACACAAAATGTAAAGAACATCATGCAAAATTCCAAAATCATATGAATGCCACAGCTTCAACCTATATACTTCAATTATCAAGGGCCCCCAAGATCCTTATCAATTCAAATAGTCCATAACAATAGACTATACTACCCAGCCACATCCTCAACTCACAGTTCTTTAACCATATGGTACCTTGTGTTCTGTTTCGTAGAGGTAATCTTAAGGCAATAATATTCATACCCACTTCACATAATTCTTCGAAGTTTCAATCTTGTTTCGCATAATACGACAATGGCACACTCCCCAACCTACAATTCCAAATAACATTCTATTGTGTTTTTACTACTTGACCAATTTTATGTATTTGCCCACAAGACCTTGATACTGAAAACAATTACATTACCACAGAAATCAAAATGATCATTAAAAAAGAAGAATATAATTAGTGGATCAAGAAAGATAAAGCAACTCACTTTCGGCCCCATTGTCACTTTAACTGCATCAGCAAGCTCTTCAACACCCCTAAGAATCAATGCACGTGCGTCGACACCGAATTTAATGTCTTTCGCTGCATAGTTTCGGCTCCAACTCGATCCACTGCCAATCTAACATCCCCCCAATAAACAAACAAAGCACATTCAAATTCACACTAAAAAAATTTCTTTAAAAAAAGCACGTAATAACACAATCAAACATTTTAATTATTAAATAAAATGAAGATGAAGAAGAAGATAATCTCACCTTATTGCTAATGTTCTTAGCCAACCTACAAACCAGAAGAACCAGAAAAAAAAACAAAAACAAAAACAAAAACAAAAACAAAACAGAGATAAATAAGATTGACCCAGAGGATTAAAAAAAATTGAAATTTGTCAGTCATTGGAGTTCTAGATGGAGAGAGAGAGTTTGAATACCTAGCTTTGGAGGCAAGGCCACTGGCAAAGCGGTACATGGTTAAAGGTTCGCAGAGTAGACTGGTACTGAAAGAGAAAATGCAAGTGGAGAGAGACAGACAGACAGACAGTGAACTATAAATCGGGAGCAGAGAAGGGTCTAGAAGAAGAAGAAGAAGAAGAAGAAGGAGGAGGAGGGGTTTGCGCTAGGGTTTAGGGTTTTGATTGCGTGGGGGCTAAAGAAATTCCATCCAAACGACACGGATTCTGCGTTTCGACCTTTGGGTTCGATATTGGGCCTTTCGGTACAGATTTGGGCTTTCTTTAGTTAATGGCTTTATATTTGTCACCTATGCAGTATGCACTATTTTTTCATAGAATTTTTTTTATTTTTTATTTTTTTTTTGTCAATTATTATTTCATGGAATTGATAAAAAGTCTGTGCCAAGTTTTCTTTCAGTATATTAAATTGATAGTTATTTAAAATATATGTAATAATTATTTTCCTTATTAATTACATGCATTTTTAGAAATATTTCAATTTAATAAACTGAATTTGAAAAAATTTCTTAACTCAGTTTATAAGAAAACTTTGATCAAAATTTTTGGTTGAAATTATGCTTTCACTCCAAAATTTTCAATGATTTATGTCATTATGTGAATTGATAAACAAAAGTGCTCTTTTTTATTTTTCGTCAATGTATAAATATGTTAGTGTGAATAGATAGGTGGATTTGGGGGGAGAGACGAGAGGCAGCCTATTTTGCCGAGTAATTTTAGAAGTCACTCCTTTGTCATTCTAAGAATGAAGTGTTTTTTAAATTATCATTTGATCAAAATTTAATAATGATTAATCACATGACCAATGGTAATTTTAGAAGTCACCTTATTTTGTTTTTATATAACGTACCGTTTCAGGCTTTTAATAAATGATGTAAATTGGTTTTTTTTTTTGGGGGTAGTGTTTATCCCTCCAGCCAGAAACTTTGTGTTGAAGTTATCCTCATGAAGCAGCTTTCTTGGATTTGTCGAAGAAAATAGGGAGCCCTAGGTATTTGGATATCTTAGAGGGGTTCTTTTGAAAGGCAACAGGTCCAGAACAGCATCTATGGAGGAGTTGCTTGAGTTCCTACTGCAATGAACAATTGTAGACTTTCTCGAGCTAAAACCTCTTCTTTATCACGTGTACTAAGACCAGGTACAGTTGATCTACTGGACGTTTTTGTGTTAGCAAGTTGAAAATATTCCTATTCCAAAAAAATGTCACTATCTGATTAGACCATCCACAGCTAAACCATGGGCTTTTTGTGTTGGCAAAATCCCTTGGTTACATAACATGAAGTAAGCAAATGCTTGATAGAATAGACAGGTTCCCTAGCTTTCTTGTATTAGCAGATGGACAATTGATGCTTTACAAAGTATATTGTATCTTTTTATAGGTAAGTTATGTAAAGATTCACTGGATTTTGAATTTAACCTCATCTTTCATTATGTTCTAATCGGGGCAAGTATTAGTACTTGAAGGATTGGGTTTTTTAAAATAACTCGAATCGGTTGGGGCTTAGAATTTGTGTCTGTGAAGGAAACCCTTTTTCACTTTTTTTTTTTTTCTTTTCTATTGAATCTTCACAGTTTCTTTGGAAACTTGTCAAGACTTAAGTTTTTTGGGGTTTTCTTATTCTAAATGGTTTTATCCATTATTGAGCGCCGCAGCTTTAATCGGCTGCATTCGCTAGTGCCTTTCTCTTTGATGGCCTCTTACCAGTTCATTAAGGTGTTAAAAATCTGTCTGGTTTGGGTTTCCAAATTAGCTTGTAATTTGTTTCTCTCTTGTAATCTCTTTTGATTGAATGAATGTTATTATACCAAAAAAAAAAAAAAAAAAAAGAACTGGTATCCAATATTGGCATATAGTTGTAGCTTTTTATCCAGCAACTTGACCCTAGCTTTGTGTACAAACTTGTAAACCAAAGTGACCCACTTGGCATTACACAACTTGGAAGCTTTCTATTAGATCAACTAAGCTAGTGGGCATTTTCTTTTGATAAGTAATTTTTCACTCCAAGGGGGTGCGGGAAATAAGAGATTTGACATAATCATGACTTCTGTGGTCCTAATCAATTGAGTTATCTCTTAGAGTCATTTGACAGGCATTTTCAAGGAATATAGTCGTATAATAATATAATATACGACTAGGAGCCTTTTAGGGTCTCCTCTTCACAAGGAGTACAGTGCATCTCAAGTCAAGAGACCGATTATTTTCCAACACAGCATAGAAGAATCTAAACTTTATTGAACTCACTATCCCTTTTCTCCACAACCCAAAAGAAAGAATAAAATCTTTAACCCTTGGGATTCCATACTGCTTTTTCTCTTCAGAAATTATTCACTGCAATGCTAGGAAATAGACCATACTATGAATTAATTTATAAGAAAATGCAAAGTGTCTCCTATATATTATTCAAAGATTTTTAAGCTAGGGGGGGAGACATATGTTGCTAGCTTTCCTTTGTAGTTCAACCATCTTTTTTGACCTTATGGAGGATTGAAGCAAGCTTAGTGGTAGTCAAAGGCTTCTCTTGATAGTCATCCAGGCCTGCTTCTATGAACTCTTGTTTTTCTTTCTCTGTTGAGCGTGCCGATACACCCGCAATCAAACTACGAATTCCCATGGTGCGGAGTTTCCTCGTTGCCTATCATTACAGTAATTAAGGAAACAAATTATCAGTAATAATAAAAGTAACAACTTAATTGGTAGGATATATATAATGAGAAATACTATTTTTCTCCTGTCCAACTCGGTCCAAGATCTATCTATATTTTTTTCAAGAGACATGCTATGGGTTTTCTCCATTGGTCTTTCCCCGTCCAACTCTTGCAAATCCACCATTAGATTTGTGGGTTATCCGCCTGTCCCACAAATTTAATGATGAATTTGCAAGAATTGGACAAAGATAACCAATAAGAAAGAAAAATGATCATTTCTCTTTTTTCAAATCTACTTTGAATCAGGGCGGAACTACATGAGGGTTTCGGCCCCACAAACTCCCATGTTTTTCCAAAATTTTTAAAAGATTTCCTTAATTTTTTTTTTTTAAAAAAATAGAATATGCCCTCTCAATTTTTTTTTATTTTGTACTTCCCCTCCCCCCCCAAACTATGATTGCTAGTTCTGCCCCTGCATTAAATCAATGAAATCCACATATCCAATGCTAGTAGGTATATATATATATATATATATATAGAGAGAGAGAGAGAGAGAGGCAAAACATCATGATTTGAATAATTTTCTGCATTAGTGAGCATACCTCAATCCCATTCATGACAGGCATATCCATGTCCATCAAAATGAGGTCAAAGTTTTTTCCTGAACAATGGACATCAACAGCTTCTTTGCCATTCCCGACCACCTGGTTTTGTATGCCTAGATTGTCCAAGAGTCTGTGGTGAATCGTTTGATTGAGAGTGTTATCATCCACAACAAGAGCAGTTATCTTAGATGATAGCTCCAGCAGTGCAGGAGGCCCAGCTTTAACGCTATTTAGAAGTCCATCTTTCATCCCATTTTTACTCTTCAACATGTTTTCTCTCCTTCCCTCCCAAGTCTATCCACTTAACGTGTTTTCCTACAACGCACAACAAACAATATTGATGAATCAGAGACAGAACGATGATAGGAGAAACGAAAGAAAACAAACTCTTGAAAACAGGGACATTAGGATCGAAGATTGGCAGTAGCTGATTACTCTTAAATCATGTTAAATCACTGCTTGGTCCCATGCAAAATGAAAAATATAATAACAATATTGTAACATTCATTTTATGTCTAGTAAAATGAACATTTGCATTTTCTTGAGTTAACTAGGAAGGTTAACAAGATCTAAATGGCATTGCACCCAAGTGCATGCAACTATACATATATAGTAGTATGATTCTGATTTCTGATATATATATATATATATATATAAACAGAAAATTAAGATAAATACTAGCTACATAAAAGCATCACATGATCAGTAATGATCTTCAGAGACAAAGGTTGGTACCTTGAGATGCAAGAGTGAGAGTGGCCTAGATGAATATAATTGCTAGCAGTGAGCAACAATTCTCCAAAAGCAATGTTGTAAGAATAATATTGTTAGATGGTGGGGAAGATATATATATAATTGATGTCCTTCACATGCATGACAGTAGTACGGTTCTGGTGTACAAGGCTGCAGCAAAAAAAAAGGAGAAAGTCTAGATAGTGAGAGATATGAGGAGAATCACTTGGATTATGTTAAAATTCACAGAATCCACCAATGTGATTTTATTTCCTTAAATGGGGGGCTATCCATGAAAAAGGGTGCTACTAGGGGCACCTCTTTTCATTAGAAAGTGACAAGAAAAGTTGCGACTTTGCAGGAAAAGGAGAAAAGAACATCCAGCTTCAGACATTTTCATAATTTCAATTACTAGCATGGCATTTAGATCTTCTAACTGAACTTTAAAATAGTAGAAACAAAAAACCAGATATCATATGATCCTACACGATCCACAATTTCGTTTGTTTCCAAGTTTATGACCCATGTTATAAGGACATTATTAATTGTAGCTTCTTAATTAAGTGGTGATTTTGCACACAATCTAGTGCAATTAATTTTTAAACCATATAGAAAATAAACATAATTTACAATATTCAAACGACTCAAAAGAGTTTATGAGTGTTGAAACATGCAGAGAAAGAGAAAATATAATGAGAGAGCTAGTGGCAGCAGACTCTGGAAGCTTTGCTATCTCAATTTTTTTTTTTTAAATGATGTCGGTTTTACGTACACCACATCCTGACCGAAGGTAGTCTCGTATGATTATTATATACCAACATTTTTTTAACTGTTATTTATGATTTTAATTCTGCCACTCAAATATCAAAAGCTCGAAATTCAGTTCTATCTAATTAGAATGCTCTCATATATATGATATAATATATATATTAGCAAATCTTAGATGTTTCTTTTTGTTTTACGCCCCGGCCCTTTGTATTTACTATTAGCTTTGTTAATTTATGAGACCACTTGATGATCAGTAGCTCTTCTTTGATGGGTTAGGGTGACGAAGATAACTACAATCGTTTTGAACTCAACTTTGTGAGAGATTAACCGGTACTCAGGTAGATGGATAAAGTTTTTCTTTCAAATTAGGTTAGAAAGAATTTCTCAAATTCGATTAGTCTATTAAATTGGTATATGTTCTTAAAGCTCGTGATTCTTCTATGCATTTCACATGCTCTTTTAATCATAATCACAATCTCTAAAGATAGACGTTAGATTAATATATTGAGTTCGAAGAATTTCTCCCAACCCGACGTGACGGCAAACTAGCCTGTTTTCCTTTTTAAATTAATATACACATCTAAAAAGAAGCAAGGCAAGGACAAGAACACAGTTTTAAGGGACAAACATCTTTACTAGTTTTAATTTGTTGCCAATTAATTTGCCACTAATACTACAATTGTACCTCAATTGTGCATGACAAATGACAACATTATTAGCTCAAAAGAACAGCGAAGGAAAACATTACAAGGAAATTAACTTAGAATGGTCCTCTAGTTTGGAAGGCTTGATATTGACGGATCTAGTTGTCCAGCTCCCTTAGCATGGGGACCAACCAATTGGGTGATAGTGGCTTTTCCTTGAAGTCGTCAACTCCAGCAGCAACAAATTCTTCTTCATCTCCTTCAAAATACAATGCAAAAAGACCTATAATCTTGCTTTCAACGCCCATCTCACGCATCTTCCTAGCAGTCTAACACATGACATAATAAGGAAGACCACATTAATTATCTTTTTTTGGTTTAATATTCATGGAAGGCAAATGGGAAAGAAAAGTAATATAAAGATATAAATATATAAATATATACCTCAGGCCCAGTCATGGAAGGCAGAAACCTGTCAATGACAATGATATCAAAAGTTGCTCCAGAAGCAATGAGCTCCACTGCAGCCTCCCCAGTCTCCACAGCTTGTGTTTCCACACCACACAAACCCATAATTCCCTTCTCCACAATTCGACACAATTCTTCATTATCCACCACAAGCCCTCTCAGCTTCTTCTTCCAGCTCGGATACTGATACCCTTTGTTCATCTTGTTATTCCCCTCAGATGATTCAATTGCAGGTACCATTCCTTCAATTGCTGGTGCCATTCCTTCTTAAATTCCAATTAATAACCTCTGCACAAGAAGAAGGTAGCCATGAACAAATTAATTGATGAGCTAATTTAGACGTTAAGGGAAATCAAGCAGTAGCCTCTATATATATCCAAGTGATGTATATTATACAGAAGACAAAAATTACAAATCTCCTCCACACCTTTTTTTTTTCTTCCTGATCAACAAACTGAAGAGCTTCATTTTACATAAAAATACTTCACAAGCACATGCAATTATTAGCTATATGTAAAACTTGTAGCTAATTAGGAAAATATGGGCAAAAGCTCTTTTTGGGTTATTACTTATTTTGCTTTGATATTTGATTCCCTAAAATTCATTATAGAGAAGATAGGTTTGAGACCCAAATGCTCAGGGTTGCCTGAGGTTTGGGGCCCACTTGTCCTCTTTGTCGAGTTGCTTGATTTGTGTGTAATTCGAACAACAAATTTTAGAGATTTCAATCCTAATATTTTTGGATATATCAAGCTTGAAACCCACACCCTTATATACAAGATTTCAAATTTAGGATTAATCTTTCTATCCATAAGCCCTGTGTATCACCACCACCAAGGGTGGTGATCTAGTGGCACATGGCATACTCTCAAGTGGTTTGGTAGGTGGTAGGTCTTGGGGTTGAATCAGATTATTTACACGCCACTAACTAGATGTTCATTAGTGCCTTCGAAAGGATGGGTTAGCTTATATTGAACCGATTTAAGGGAGCGCTTGTGGTCTCCCTGTCTATCCCACTCATGTTAATTCACAACAAGTACTACTATAATCATGGCTAGGTTAAAAAGCCACTATGGTTGCTTCGTCCTACCTTATTAATTTGTTCAAAAAAAGAAAAAGAAAACTAGATATGCAAGAACTTTATGATATAAAAGTGTTGAAAACTACTGTCTACCTGCATTTCTATATATGTAGTGAGGAAACAACAGTATTAGAATTCAAATATAAGAGAGGAAAAAAAAAAAACCCAAGAACAACACAATTATAAGGCTTTAGAAGGACAAAGCTATGTACTGAATGGGACTTAATTACCACCAAAGTCTTAAAAGTTTGATACTAATAGCAATGCAAGTGCCCGTAAATTAGCTTATATATATATATATATATATATATATATGAAGCAGGGCTGGCATTTTTCTCCTTCCTTCTCCTACCAAGAAAGTGCCAAAAACCCGAGATACGCGGCGAAGTAATTGTAGCATTTAAAACACGATTTAGGTAATCCAGTAGCCAGATTTCTTCTTTTTCAAGGTAATATCTGAGATTTTCTGGCATCTGTGCCGTTTTATTTTTTTTAATAAATAAGAATATAAATATTAATGACCGAAGCCTTACAAATATATTATATATGCTAATTTGTGATTTTACCAATGTTGTATAGTTTGCCTTGCACACTACCTAAGTTAAAACTTGACTTATTTTTACCATTTATCTCAAGTATTTAAGCTAAAATAAAAAATTATTAATTCAATTATTTACTTAATATTCTAATACTACTCTTCACATATAAGCAATGACGGAACTGAGGGGGTAGCCGGTGTAGGCCATAGCCCCCCCAACACAAGGAAAAAAAAAAATTGAGGTAAAAAAATTATAAGGTTTTTTTTTTTTTTTTTTTGCCTATTAGCCCCTACCCAGTAAAATTTTTGGCCCTTGGACCATACCCATATCAAACTCTGCCTCCATCCCAGCACATAAGCTAAAATTCTTCCTCAATAAGTGAGACCAAACCAATGTAATATTCAACTAAAATTGTAGGTGAACAATATTCAAGTTCAGAACCTTTGTTATGATACTATAAATCACTACTTATTTTAAAAGTTTAAGCTAGTAGAAAATAATAAAGTTAATTATTTAAATTAATATTTTAACAATCTCTCTAAAATATTTCAACCGATAAAGATTTAACAATATTCGCTACCAACATATTGCTTAATTAGAAACCAATTACTATAATGTTTGCACATATCATCCAAAGTAGCTAAGTAGGTATGTAACAATTAGATTAACCTCAATGGTTGTATCATATCTCTCATTTCATGAACCGAATTTAAGAGTGATATAATGCATTACATGTCCCGTACATATAGGCCAATGTAGATAGAGTATGGCTCGTGTCATTTGTACGTGTTTTGTGCACAAAAGATGTAAGTTGAAAATGTCTCATTAGTAATTGGGGACGTGTGGCACCTTCGCTTGTTTTTCACGTGAGTCTGTAAGTTATCTAACATTTAATGGTTACGGAAAGCATGAGTTTGCTTTATTGCTTGAGGTAAAAAAAAAAAAAAAAAAAAATCAGGTCGAAGTTTTGTCTTGAACAGAGGATATCAACTGCTACTTTGCCATTTTCCGCCACCTGAGCTTGTATGCCTTGACGGGCCAAGAGTGTGCGGTGAAGCATTCGAGTAACACGTTCATCATCCACAGCAAGAGCAGTTGCCGTCTTGCTGTGGATGACGAGCCAAGAGTGTGCGGTGAAGCATTCGAGTAACACGTTCATCATCCACAGCAAGAGCAGTTACCGTCTTGGATGATGTCTCACTACAAAAAAATAATTTTTTTCTCACTAGAGTTTTCTGACATGGCGTTTTTGACGCACGTTGATTGTCAGAAGCATAGGTGACAGGAAAATTTTTTTCCTGACGTGCCAGTGGGTACAACGTCAAAATTTTCTGACGTGGTAGTTCTGACGCGTGTCAAAAAATTAAAAAATTAATTTTTTTTTTAAAAAAAAAATTTCTGGAATTTTTTTTTTGAATTAAAAAATTTATTAATTTAAATTATTATTATTTTTTTTGAAATTCCTCTGCACGGCAGCTCCCTCTCGCTGCCGTGCAGATCTGTGTTTCTCGATCGAGAAACACAGCTGCACCATGGTGCAGAGATGGTGCACCATGCTCTTCTTCTTTTTTTTTT
>NC_081551.1:2309196-2358480 GCF_901000735.1 Corylus avellana | reverse complement strand
ACCCAGTAAAATTTTTGGCCCTTGGACCATACCCATATCAAACTCTGCCTCCATTCCAGTACATAAGCTAAAATTCTTCCTCAATAAGTGAGACCAAACTAATGTAATATTCAACTAAAATTGTAGGTGAACTATATTCAAGTTTAGAACATTTGTTATGATACTATAAATCACTACTTATTTTAAAAGTTTAAGCTAGTAGAAAATAATAAAGTTAATTATTTAAATTAATATTTTAACAATCTCTCTAAAATATTTCAACCGATAAAGATTTAACAATATTCGCTACCAACATATTGCTTAATTAGAAACCAATTACTATAATGTTTGCACATATCATCCAAAGTAGCTAAGTAGGTATGTAACAATTAGATTAACCTCAATGGTTGTATCATATCTCTCATTTCATGAACCGAATTTAAGAGTGATATAATGCATTACATGTCCCGTACATATAGGCCAATGTAGATAGAGTATGGCTCGTGTCATTTGTACGTGTTTTGTGCACAAAAGATGTAAGTTGAAAATGTCTCATTAGTAATTGGGGACGTGTGGCACCTTTGCTTGTTTTTCACGTGAGTCTGTAAGTTATCTAACATTTAATGGTTACGGAAAGCATGAGTTTGCTTTATTGCTTGAGGTAAAAAAAAAAAAATCAGGTCGAAGTTTTGTCTTGAACAGAGGATATCAACGGCTACTTTGCCATTTTCCGCCACCTGAGCTTGTATGCCTTGACCGGCCAAGAGTGTGCGGTGAAGCATTCGAGTAACACGTTCATCATCCACAGCAAGAGCAATTACCGTCTTGGATGATGGCTCACTACAAAAAAAATAATTTTTTTCTCAATAGAGTTTTCTGACGTGTCAGGGTGTCTGACATGTCAGAAAATTTTTCTGACATGGCGTTTTTAACGCACGTTGATTGTCAGAAGCATAGGTGACAGGAAAAAAATTTTCCTGACGTGCCAGTGGGTACAACGTCAAAATTTTCTGACGTTCTACTGTTTCACACGTCAGAAAATTTTCTGACGTGGTAGTTCTGACGCGTGTTAGAAAATTAAAAAATTTTCTGAAATTTTTTTTTTGAATTAAAAACTTTATTAATTTAAATTTTTTTTTTTTTGAAATTCCTCTGCACGGCAGCGAGAGGGAGCTGCCGTGCATATCTGTGTTTCTCGATCGAGAAACACAGCTGCACCATGGTGCAGAGATGGTGCACCATGCTCTTCTTCTTCTTCTTCTCTTCTTTTTTTTTTTTTTTTGGTTCTTCTACTTCTCTTCTCCCTTTCTTTTTCTTCTGCAACTTCTCTTCTTCTTCTCTTCTCCCTTTCTTTTTCTTCTTCTCTTCTCCTTTTCTTTTTGTTCTCCTTCTTCTGCTTAATTTATTCGATCTGCCGTGGAGAGAAGGGAGAGGAGAGAGAGAGAGAGAGAGTGTGGGAAAAATAAATGAGGAGGAAAGAATAAAAAGAGGGAAAATTTTCAAAATTCATGTGTTTTTTTTTTTTTTCTTTTTTTTCTGACGCGCAATATTTAGCATGTCAGAAAATTTCTGACTTGCCAAATTGGCGCATAAGAAAATTCTGACGTGGCAAAAATTATGTACTGTTTGCCACGTCAGAAAATAGCAATTTCTTTGTAGTGGCTCCGGTAGAGTAGTTTTCTCCATTAATGAAAGAAAAACAGAGTAACAAAAATATGAAAGAAATTAAAAAAGAAGATATGGATGGGGAGAGTGACGATCAGTTGGATTGTGTTAAAATTCAGAAAATCTACCAAATGTGATTAATTTTTTGCTTAAATGGGGGCTATGCATGCAAAAGGGTGTGATTAGGGGGCATCTCTCTATTCATTAGAAAGTGACAACAAAAGTTACATCTTATATTTACAAAAAAAAAAAAAAAAAAAAAAGAAAAAGAAAAAAAAGTTAGATAGAATATTAATTATCCTAGATGACCCATAATTTCGTTTGTTTCCAATTTTATGATCCAAGTTAAGGACATTATTGTAGCTTTTTAAGTGATGATTTTGCACAAAATAAGTGCAATTATTTGCTCTCTAACTCCTCCCCCAACCCACCTTCGTGTGAAAAGGAAAAATACATGAAAATGTCTCATATTAGTTGCCTGATAGTCTACTTGATCATTAAAATCTTTGATGTGTCACGTTTCTAGTGAGACCAGGAGAAAGCAGTGTCGATAGTGCGTGAGACAAATATCACTTGGAATATTGTGTTAAAATTCAGAAAATCTAGCAATGTGATTTTTTCCTTAAATGGTGGTATCCATGCAAAAGAGTGTAAAG
The DNA here is from genome assembly GCF_901000735.1 of Corylus avellana. Classification (NCBI taxonomy): domain Eukaryota; kingdom Viridiplantae; phylum Streptophyta; class Magnoliopsida; order Fagales; family Betulaceae; genus Corylus; species Corylus avellana. The sequence continues at coordinate 2,356,180 of NC_081551.1, read as the reverse complement.
GGGCATCTCTCTATTCATTGGAAAGTGATCGACAATAAAATAATTTAGAGCATGGTTTATTTTAATCCCATACAGTCATACTACTATATATATTTTGGTACGACACGAAGGAAGCGTTAGAGAGATCGGTGGATGTCAAAAGAGGAAAAAGCAATTTGAAGAGTTAGGCAAGGTGATAAGGTCAAAATTTGAGGCAATTAATTTAATTAATTGAGGGCCAAAAAATATAAAAAGACAGAAAAAAGATGATGGGTCCAAGCCTTGTAAATTAGTACGAAATGAGTCATTGAGGAAAAAGATGAAAAGTGCACATAGGGTGGATTGATTATTAAAAGTGACCACGTGATTCTTACATGTATTAATTTCATTAAAAATGTGTGTAAGAATCACATGCTCTTAGAACATATGTCAGTTTAATAGGCTGAATTGAATTATTTTCTTTAACCCAATATAGAGGAAAACTTTGTTCTAAATAGATAGGAAGGGTCTTAAGCAGTGACAAAGGGAGGGGGTGGCCGGTATAGGCCATGGCCACCCACCAACTCATAACGAAAAAAAAAAAAAAAATTGAAGGTAAAAAAAAGTAATTTATAAGGTAATTTTTATTTTTGCATATCGGCCCCTAACAACACAATTTATTGGCCCTTGACCCCTGCTCATACTAAACTCTATCTCCGTCCTTGGTCTTACGATTGGAGAGAACATTAAGATTGTAAGAGACTGTTGAGTAATTAGGATTGTATGCGGGCTTTATATAGTTTTGGTGATTGTTGGAATTGTTAAGTTAAATAATGAAATTAGTTTTCTATGATCAGTTTAAGTTTTTAAAATAATTAGTGATTTAACAGAAATCAACCCAATTAATTAATATACTATTTTTTAAAACAATTTATCCTTTAAAGTCTTTGACTCTCCAAACAATTTCCCAACTTCCTCAGTATATCGTAGCCTAGCACAAGATAAAGGTTGATTGGAATGGTAGATATGACTAATTAACAAAAATGATATATGCATTATCACTAACAAAAATAAATAAATAATAATTCAAAGGCCCATATCAACCCAATGAGACGGAGTATAGTATGCAGGGGCGGAACTACTTGGTGGGCTTCAAAACCCCCAAGCCACAGGTTTTTTCAAATTGTTTTAAAAATGCTCTTATAAATTTTTTTTAAAATTATAATTTTACCCCCAAATTTTTTATTTTTAAGTTTTGCCGCCCCCCTCCAAAAAAAAAAAAAAACTCTAAATGCTAGTTCAACCCTAGATCATATGTAACATTACTCATACATTATTCTGCAATCAACACCACATATACGCACATCAAATCGGAAAAGGAAATAGGTATCCTCCCACTTTGATGTGAGAATCCTAGCTAGGTATACCTTTGGGATTTCTTCATTGTGTTGTGACTAATTTCTTGTTGAAGTCTTACGTACTAAAAGTTCATATTTTATCTTGCTCTATAATTTTTATATTACAAGAAACTTCACTTGAGAATTATCAAAGAGGTAAGAAACTAAGAATGTATATATGTAGTTATATTTTTTAATATTTTTAATCTAGTTTTGTTCAAACTTTATTTGTTAATCTTGTATCCCGTGAACTAAGATACCAACTTAGCGCGCCAACGATCTATACTCATCTAAAAGAACCAAGGCAAGGACAAGAACACGTGAGTTTTCAGGGACAAACATCTCTAGTACTCCTCCTGTTGCCAATTTGCCACTAATACTACAATTGTACCTCAATTGTGCATGACAAATTACAACATTATTAACCCAAAAGAACAGCATAGTAAAACATTACAAGGAAACTAAATTGAGTTACGATAGCATGAGAATGGTCTTCTAGTTTGGAAGCCTTGATGATGGATCTAGTTGTCCAGCTCCCTTAGGATGGGGACCAACCAATTGGGTGATAGTGGCTTTTCCATGAACACGTCAACTCCAGCTGCAACAAATTCTTCTTCATCTCTTTCACAATACAATCCAGTAAGACCTAAAATCTTGCTTTCAACGCCCATGCCACGTATCTTCCTAGCAGTCTAACATATTGCAAGGAAGAGCACATGATTACCGATCATTTGGCTTAAGAAGAAAAAAGAAAAAAGAAATGTTGAATGGATGGTGCATGAAGAAGCAAATGTAAGCTCAAACATAACGAATCATGAAAATGCTAGTCACATTTACTCTATAACTATTAGTCAAAGTGTACTTAGAGCTTATCTCTAGAATCACTTAGATCTTTCTAATAGAGGACTAATTTTTTAGAGTGTCACAATCTCCCCCACTTAAATCATTGATTTCCTCATCAAGACCCATGTCATAGGGTGAATGAGTGATACATGGTGCTAAGCCACCATGTGGCAATTTATCTCCTCAAAAGTGTCAGAATATACTTGTAAAAAGTTGATAATGAAAAACTAGATAATGGAGCTTGGCCCTTGTGTTAATGGAAGGGCATGGGAAGAAAGTAAAATATATAAATATATACCTCAGGCCCAGTCATGGAAGGCAGAATCATGTCAATGACAATGAGATCGAAAGTTGCTCCAGAAGCAATGAGCTCCACTGCAGCCTCTCCAGTTTCCACAGCTTGTGTTTCCACACCACACAAACCCATAATTCCCTTCTCAACCATTCGGCACAATTCTTCATTATCCACCACAAGTCCTCTCAACTTCTTCTTCCAGCTCGGATATTGATACCCTTTGCTCATCTTGTTATTCCCCTTAGATGATTCAATTCCCGGTGCCATTCCTTCAATTGCTGGTGCCATTCCTTCTTAAATTCCAATTAATAACCTCTGCACAAGAAGAAGGTGGCCATGAACAAATTAATTGATGAGCTAATTTTGACGTTAAGGAAACCAAGCAGTAGCCTCTATATATAACCAAGTGATATATATCATCTAGAAGACAAAAATTACAAATCTCCTCCACACCTTTCTTTTTCTTCCTGATCAACAAACTGAAGAGCTTCATTTTACAGAAAAATACTTGGAAAGACTTCAAAAGCAAGCAGTTAATAGCTATAAATAAAAGTTGTAGCTAATTAGTAAAAGATGCGCAAAAGCTCTTTTTAGGTTATTACTTTTTCTGCTTTGATATTTTGAAAGGTCTGAGACCCAAATGCTCAAGGTTGCTTGAGGTTTGGAGCTCACTTGTCCTCTCTGTAGAGCTGCTTGAATTACGTGTAATTCGAACAACAAATTTTAGAGATTTCAATCCTGATATTTTTTTGGGACATATCAGGCTTGAAACTCACACCCTTATATACAAAATTTTAAATTTAGGCTCAATCTTTTACCACCACCCTCTAGTGGCACTTGGCTTACTCCCAAGTGGTTTGGTAGGTTATAGGTCTTTGGGTTGAATCCCAAAATGGTGAGCTTGGGATTATTTCCATGCCACTAGCTAGGTGTTTACTAATGCCTTCGATATGGTTGAGTTAGGTTATGGTTTAACCGATTTGAGGGAGCGTTTGCATTTTTTCGGTCTAGGCCACTCATGTCATTAATTCACAACATAGAAGTGCTACTAGTACTATATATATATATGGTCATACCCTTATAGGAAAGCCACTATGGCTGCTCCCTATTACTCGAAGAAAAAAAAAAAAAAAAAGAGGTTACATGTTGTGGCTAGAAATGCAAGAACTTTATGATATATAAAGGTGTTGAAAACAATTGCCTGCATTTTCTAAGGAGGAAACAACAGTATTAGACTTCAAATATAAGAAAGGAAAAATGAAAATAAAAAGCCCAAGAACAACACTATTACCGCCAAAGTCTTCAAAAGCTTGATGTTGGCAACAATGTAAGTGTTGGTAACAATGTTGGTATATATGTAAGTGTTGGTAACAATGTTGGTATATATATATATATATATATATATATATATATGAAGCAGGGTTCACATTTTTCTCTATCCTACCACATCCAGTTGGCAAAAAATGTTTAGACACTAGCAATAACTCGAGATACGTGGCAAAGTAACCGTTGCATTTATAATAAAATCCAGTAGCTAGATTTCTTCTTTTTCAAGGTAATATCTACGATTTTCTAGCATCTACACCTTTTTTATTAATAAATAAGAATATAAATACTAATTAATGATCGGAACATTACAAACATATATATATAGTTAGGGCCGGGGCAAAAATACAGTTACAATTAGCGGTTATTGGCTAAAACTCGATGTACGCAGCAAAGTAACTGTTGCATTTATAATATGATTCAGTAGCCAGATTTCTTCTTTTTCAAGGTAATATATGAGATTTTCTAGTGTCTGTGCCCGCTTCTTTTTATTATTTTTTTAATAAATAAGAATATAAATACTAATTAATCATCAGAACATTACAAACAATATATAGAGTCTACTTTGCACACTTCCTAATTAAGATAAAACTTGACCTATTTTAAATTACTATTTATCTCAAAAGTTGAAGCTACTAAAAAATGGTAAATTCAATTATTTACTTAATAATTTAACACTCCTCTTCACATGTAAGCTAAAATTCTCCCTCAATAAGTGAAGTCAAACCAATGTAATATTCAATTGAAATGGTACACGAACTACAAAGACAATATTCAAGTTCTTGTCGTGAAACCATAAATCATCATTTAACGGTACTTGCGATCAATATGTTGCTTAATTAGAAAACAATTACTATAATATTGGGTTATATATCTTGTACCCTTAGATTCATCTGACGGCTAAGATTAAGAAAACGAGAAACTCATTTTTCTAAGTAATGGGAGGGGATCCGAATTCCAAAACAAATTTCAATGAAATTTCCTTTTGACCAACTTAACTTTGAATTATGATTTACGTTTAATGCCAAAAATTTAACTTATTAGAGTTCATTTTCAGAAACAAGTATTAGCATAACCGTTGCACTTGGTTTTTTTGTTTTTTTTTTTTTAACATGTTCGCACAAAAGGAAGGAGGAGGAATTCGAACTAGTGACTTTTGTTTTATGAGGTGTGGCCCTCAGCCAATTGAGCTACCCATTAGGAACTACACTTGGGTTTTTCATGTGTTTGCAAATGTTATTCCCTACTTTTTTTTTAAAAAAATAATAATAAAATCATAACTTCATTAATAATCAAGAAGACTAAGTTTTCTTGGATGGTTAACAGATCGACTCGGCCTTGTTTGTTTGGGAATCTTCTTTTGAAAAATTCCAAATGTATTCAAGAACCACTTGCTTAACAGAGTTCCAGAAGGTTTTGTAGAAAAGGAAAGTAAAATCATGGGGACTTAGATTTCTTCTTCAAAGAGAATGGAGCAGCCGGAGACCGAGATAATTGTCTTCCTCATTACGATTCCCATATATACATTCAAAAGTTGTTGTTCAATCCCAATTGAAAGGTTCAAAGGATAAATTAAGTCTATTAAATTGATATTTGTTCTTTGACCATGTAGTTTTCACATGAAATTTTAATAGGATTACTAGAAATATCCGGGGGTGCACAAACGGGGCGGTTATAATTGCTCTGCAACCGTTAACCACTAACCGTATAACAGTAATTATAAAAAATCGCTAATCGCCTAGGGTGAGGGGGTTAGTGGTTTTAGGGGTAGGAAAAAGTGGTTAATAACCGCTAACCACCTACCCTTATATATATAATAATAAAAATATATATTTTATATTTTATATTCAAAATATAACATTAAAACAATGACATTTTGGTGTTAAACACAAAATCTTTGTCATTTTAAATACGAGTTAGGGATAGAGTTTCATCATATTCTTTGTTTTTTGGAACACTTTAACCCAAAACTATTTAAAATAAGCCTAAAAAATAGGCACAAAAAGCCCAAACCACCTCAAAAAGCCTATATTAAAATAGTAATAATAAAAAAAAAGGTTATAAAACCACCAGTTATTGATTTAAATAACTGTTAACCGCCTAAGCGGAGCAGTTGCACCTTAGGCGGTTGCGGTTAGCGATTTTACCCAATAACTACTAACCGCAACCGCTTATACACACTTAGAAATATATATATCCATCTCACGTGGAGGGATATTTTGATATGGGTCCTCATATAATCTGGATATATACTCCGGACGACTTTGGAAGGGGTAGTGGCAACGATGGCACCGACCAAGTGATCATTTGGTTAAAAAAAATGCTGATAGAAGAATTTTGAAAAAATCTCTATATTTTCTGAGGTTAAAACCCATCCATATTATCTTGCTCCCTTATCACGTGTACTAATAATACCAAGTAAAATTTATGATCTACTTGACGTTTGTGTTAGCAAGTTGAAAATATTCCTATTATTCCAAAGAAAAGATCACTATAATGGTTTGTGTGGATGGCATTCAAAGACAACATGAGCAAAATCCCATGCATATATCGTTACATATATAACATGAAGTAATTGCAAATGGCATGCTTGATAGAAAAGACATATCATATATATATATATATATGCACAATGGATGCTACAGATCAGTATTTATTGGTAAGTTCTTATAGCTTTTTAACCAGCAACTTGACCCGGACACTTGGCATTATCAAGCTAATGGGTATTTTCTTTGGATGAGTAATTTTTGAAGTAGTGGCGACCTCCGCTTCATGAGCCGATTGAATAACCCGACCCTTGGGGTCATCGAATGAGCATTTTTAAGGAATCTAGCTATAATTGGCATAATGCTGCTAAGAGCCTTTAATTACAAGGAGTAGAGTAGAGTAGAGTAGAGTGCAATTAATATCTCAAGTCCAACACAAGCATATATAGAAGAATCCAAACTTTATTAATAGAACCCAAAAGAAAGAAAGAAAGAAAGAAAATCTTTAACCCTTGGGATTCCATACTATACTAGTGTCCATGGGTGCATCATGCATGCATACTTTTTGTCTCTACAAAATTACACACATGTAGTGCAATATTATTTTGCTAGGAATTAAAGAAAATGCAAACAAACAGTACTAGTCTCCTATATTATTATGCTGATGAGATCGATTTTGAAGGGAACTAACAAAGAGACTTAATTTGTAGTAGTTAATCAAGCAATATGGTTTTTGAACTTCTGGAGGATAAAAGTGAGCTTAGTGTCATCCAAAGGCTTCTCTTGAAAGAGATCCAAGCCTGATTGCTTGAACTCTTCTTTGCCGCCCGCTGATGAGACTGCCGATAAACCAGCAATAAAACAATGAATTCCCATACTACGAAGCTCTTTGGTTGCCTATCATTAATTAAATATAAAGAGTAATTAATATAATTAAGTAAATAAACAAAATCATGATTGGCATATAATTTTGGATTAGTGAGCATGCATTGCACACACATATATATATACCTCAGTCCCATCCATGACAGGCATTTCCTTGTCCATCAAAATCAGGTCAAAGCGTTGTCCAGAACGGATGAAATCAACGGCTTCTTTGCCGTTCTCCGCCAACTGAGCTTTTATGCCATGACCGGCCAAGAGATTGCGGTGAATCAATCGAGTAAGCAGTGTATCATCGACAACAAGAGCGGTTAACTTCTTGGATGATGGCCCCGGCAGAGAAGTCCTCTCCATTGAAAGAAAAACAGAGTAATAGAAATATGAAAGAAAGAAAGAAAGAGAGAAGAAGAAATTAACAAGAGTGAGAATGAAGAATATGAAATCTTGTATTGCTTTGATAGTAATTACAGTGAGTGTATCTGTATTTATACAAACACAGAAATGAATGAATCAAATAGCAGCTAATGGATCGATCGAGAAATCAAACAGAATAACAGAACTATAACCGAATACATGCCACCTCATCTCACTCACAATTTAACGAACACGTACAATATATATAAACATGATCTAAATTTTAGTGCATGCAAATATAATATATATATTATATATATTATATAGTATGATATGATTGATAGCATTTCATAATTATAAAAAAGCATCGCTTAAAGGGCAGAGGTACTGTTCTTTTATCTCATCATATATATATATATATATATATATATATATATTGGTGTCATTTACATGCATGTGTCACGTTTCTAGTGAGACCAGAATATCAGTTGGATTGTGTTAAAATTCAGAAAATCTAGCAATGTGATTTTTTCCTTAAATGGAGGTATCTATGCAAAAGGGTGTAATTAGGGCCTAGCTAGGGGCATCTCTCTATTCATTAGAAAGTGACAACAAAATAATTTAGAGCATGGTTTATTTTGATCCCATACAGTCATACTACTATATTTTGGTACGACACGAAGGAAGCGATAGAGAGATTAGTGGATGTCAAAAGAGGGAAAAGTAATTCGAAGAGTTAGGCAGTTAGCGGTTAACGATTTTTTCAAAACTTAAAACCGTAATCGCCTATGCAGTTAGCAGTTTTTCCTAATTGCCTTTAAATGCAGTTAATGCAGTTAGCGGTTACCGGGCAGTTATTCACCCCTACACATATACGCACATCAAATCAGAAAGAGAAAAAGGTATCCTCCTACTTTGATGTGAGAATCATATGTATACATTTTGGATTTCTTTATTGTGTTGAGATTAATTTCTTGTTGAAGTCTTACTACTGTATAATATTTATATATATTACAAGAAATTTCACTTGAGAATTATCATAGAGGTAAGAAACTAAGAATGTATATCTATGTAGTTATCTTTTTTAATATTTTTAATCAAGTTTTGTTCAACTTTATTTTTTAATCTTGTCTCCCGTGAACTAAAATACCAACTTAGCGTGCCAATGATCTATGCTCATCTAAAAGAACCAAGGCAAGGACAAGAACACGAGTTTTCAGGGACAAACATCTCTACTACTCCTGTTGCCAATTAATTTGCCACTAATACTACAATTGTACCTCAATTGTGCAGGACAAATTACAACATTATTAGCTCAAAAGAACAGCATAGGAAAACATTACAAGGGAATTAACACTTAGAATGGTCCTCTAGTTTGGAAGGCTTGATATTGATGGATCTAGTTGTCCAGCTCCCTTAGCATGGGGACAAACCAATTGGGTGATAGTGGCTTTTCCTTGAAGTCGTCAACTCCAGCAGCAACAAATTCTTCTTCATCTCCTTCAAAATACAATGCAAAAAGACCTATAATCTTGCTTTCAACGCCCATCTCACGCATCTTCCTAGCAGTCTAACACTTGACATAATAAGGAATATTATGTTTTGGTTTAATATTCATGAATGGCAAATGGGAAGAAAGTAATATATATAAATATATATACCTCAGGCCCAGTCATGGAAGGCAGAAACCTGTCAATGACAATGAGATTAAAAGTTGCTCCAGAACCAATGAGCTCCACTGCAGCCTCCCCAATCTCTACAGCTTGTGTTTTCACACCACACAAGTTACAAACTCATAATTCCCTTCTCCACCACTCGGCACAATTCTTCATTATCCACCACAAGCCCTCTCATCTTCTTTTTCCAGCTCGGATAGCTCGGATACTGATACCTTTTGCTCATCTTGTTATTCCCCTCAGATGACTCAAATTGCTGGTGCCATTCCTTCTGAAAATCCAATTGAAGGTGCATAATTTTTTAATTCATATTTGATATATAATCCAATGTGGTTGTGTTTGTTACGTTTTTGGGTTTTGATATTGAGTTATATATCTTGGACCCTAAGTAAAACTTAGTTATAGGATTAGCATTTGTTAAAAAAAAATCATAAGGTTGATTTTTATTGACATGTCATCCAAGTTATATGTACTAAAAAGCATTACTCAAAAAAAATAAAAAAATAAAAGAAAAAGAAATCCCAACCCTTAATTTGATGGTGCTTTATTTATTTATTTTGTGAAAACATAGCTTAGATAATTATATAGAAAAATCAAAATTGATGGTGTTTTAATCATTCACGTGTTTTGAAATTACTCTCTAAAATTTTTTTAAAAAAATCAATTAAGGGTATCGAATTTTTAATTTCTTTTAATTACTTAATTTCATTAAGATTTTTCATTAAATCTTGTCAAAATTTCTAAAATGTCTTTATTTTTATTATTTGGCGCCGAGAAATTGATGGTGTAGTATAAGTCTTTCACAAAAATAAATATGACAAAAATTTTATCACTAAACAAAACTAAATTAAAATTCAGACCTTTAAGATTATCAAAATAGAAATTCAGACCTTTAAGATTATCGAAATAGAAATTCGGACCTTCTATTTGTTTACAGGGAAAAGCAGGGTTATTTTATTTCAATATTAGAACGACGTCGTTATCCTTCTCAGTCTCGAAATGTTTTTCATTTTCCTCTGCGCCCGTGCGCCGGTTTCTTCTTCAACGGGATAAGCCTGCAACCACCGCGCAAAGCTTCTGAAAATTTACCGGTGAGTCATACTTTATCCCAAAATTAAAAATTAAATTTAAAAAAATAAAGTCGGACTTCATTTATTTATTTATTTATTGAAGGGCAGCGATAAATCCAAGCTTAAAGAATGAGAGAGGTTCCATCTTTGATATGCTTATGCATAGAGGTACTCAAGGAAGGGCTCATCCTGCACGGTAATTTAGTGTTGTCAATCAACCGAATACGATCTATTTAATATTTTATGATTTTTGTTTTAAATTGGGTGAATTCTGCGCTTAATTTGGGGTATGAAGGTGATAAAATCGACGAAAATGGCTGATTTTGATTGGTTAAGGAGTTGCAGGGGACATTGATGTTGTACCGGCTGTTGTCTACGAGCTTCCGTGCGATTTGTTCGATACCTTGGTTTCGAGGTTGCCCCCACTGGCCTTGCAAAAGTTGCAAACACACATGTACGACGAATTCTAGCTGTGAACTTGTTAATAATTACCACACGATGTTCATTTGAGTTCAGCTTTGTTGTTTTGATGGGTATACGTTTTTGTTAGTAAACATAAGAAAGTGTTTGTTAGCTCAGATGGTAAAATGTCTTGGCGCAGTAGTAGAGACCTAGAATTAGTGTATAATAGTAAACTATTTTTAGTATTACTGTCATTGTTGTTTTTAGAATAATAGTTAAGCAATTAAATTCACTGTTTCTCAATAGTTTAGACTTTTGGGATAAATGGTAATCAGTTATCTTAAATGTAAGAGTGTTTCTGGTGGGATAGTGGACACATACGTGAATGTAGTTATTTCACATGTTGCCTACTGTAACTAATTATTGACCTTTTTATGTACTGTTTTCTTTTTATTATTGCTTAGCTCACTTCTTGTTTGTACAGGCCATTTGAGGATCCGAATGACCATGAGTTTACTGATGATTGCTTTAGAAACGGAAGAAAACGTGGAAGGTTTGGAAGAATTGAGAGTTGTGGTTTTCTTTAATGATGTGACATTCTATGGAGTCTTTATTTGATGTAGAGACATGTAGAAGAGCATAAATGCCTGAGAATGGAACTGATTTTTTTTCATAGGTATTGTAAATTCAACATGGCATGGAGGGCGTTATTCAAATTGCGTTGGCCTGACCTTGTTGACCGTATCAAACCAGTTGACTGGCAGCAGATGTATTGGGAAGTGCATTTGCAAAAGTATGCCCATTTGGTGACACAAACATCTGAGTGTGTATTATTATTTGTTCATGGCTTCTACTCATGATTTAGCCCTTTTGTTATGTTGAATAGTTGCCTAGATGAGGCTGCAGAGATAGCTTTGATTCCATCTTTTAATGGATGTATCGGTGACATACAGATTCCAGGTACTAAGTATGATGCTTTCATTTTCTTTTGTTAATATCTGAATATTCTGAGTGAAGGTGGATTCCTGCTTAGGTCATAAAGTCTCTTGAGCCTTGTAATACTAAATTGGGTTTAGTTTCCACCTGAGCTGGAATGGCATCATCACCTGCTTCCTTTCATATACATACAAAATTGTGTCTGCTATATCTTACTGGTGATAATGATTATGAAATTACTTCTATCACTTTGACGCAATCTATTTCACTTGTAAAGTAATTCGAGATTCTTTTGCGTGTTGGAAGCATATCTCAAACGAAATTGTTGAGAAACAATGAACAAGGTGATTTAGGTCTTCTTCCAGAACTAAATTTTGTTGCCTTGATATTGCATGGATGCATTCTTGCAGAAAGCTCAAGGGATGAGATTTGATGGTTAAGAAACTCCCCCGCCACACACCTTCTGATTCCATTGCAGAACTGAGCTTTTGAATCCCACGTTACTAAGTTTCAAAAAGTGCACTTATGTTCAGTTAATACACATACATCACAACATCGTCTGCTTTGTTTGTTTTCTTTTGCAACTGGTAAAAAGAATCTACATATTACAAAGATTGAAATAAGAACTTTCTCCTTCTTCATGACGTTCTATTTTTGGGTATATTTTTGCATCTGCTGGTACCTTGTTAAGTTCGTAAACAATTTGTTTTTATCTTCTTCTTTTTTTCTTTCTGTGCAGACACTATATTGAAATGCATTGGTTGTGATGGACATACAAATCCTTTAACTTATGAGTATTCGAAGTTATCCGATCACTGCCAACATTTTGGTTGCTACATTAGGTAATATGTTACGTTAGTCTTTACATCATGAGAGCTTATGCAATATTCTAAAATGATTAGTTTGAACTTAGTTGCAATGTAACATATGTATTCAGCTATCTATCCCTGTGCATATTTATGCTCTTTTTGCCTCTACTTATGCTGATTGTATTAATAGATTTATTTTTGATTGCACTCCACATATTGCATCATAAATCTTTTCTTGTAAATGTGCTTAAACGAAGTCATAGTAATGTTATTTATGTTTGTTTTAGTTTAAATTTTTTTTTCTCATACCTATTATTATTTTTGAATTATACTAATGGTTTAGGTGTTAGAATATGCATTAAATGATTAAATTAATCATTTCCTATCAATTTAGACTCTTGGGATACTTGATGATCCAACATGGTATTAGAATAGAGATGATGAGTTTAAGCCTTAACTCTACTAGTTACCCTCTAATTCATTAAATATTCTATGTGTTGGGCCTTACTTGTCAAGAGAGAGTTTGACCTCACATGGGGAGAGTGTTAGAATATCAATTTAGGCCTCATTTGTTTCGGTGTAAAACATTGGTCAACCTGAAAATGTTTTCAGTTGACGAAGAAAAAAAACATTCTCAAAGTGTAAAATGGTTTACGCTTCTTATCTACATAAACCATTTTATGTTGCTCTCCCACACCTCCAAGCAAGCAATTGTGAGAGGTTCCTTATGGGGCCTACCTGCCTGAGCAAGTCCCAAGTTGCCTGAACAACTGCCCGGGTAGGTGGGCCCCACAATGGTCCTCTAACAATTGCATGCACAAATTGCAAACAATTTGGGCAGGCAATTGCACTAGATCTCAATCACCCCCTCCCAAAAGTTTTTTATTCTCACACTCTTTTTCTCACTGCTCCTCGGATTATATGAAAATATATGATCATTGGTAGTCAATATTTGTATATTTTAGTTTACCAATTACCATCAAAAAAATATTTGTATATTTTAATTAAACATAATTTTTAGGTTGATTTTTTTTTAGTTTCATATTAATATTTTTATGTTGTGATTAAAAGTTTTATTTATAGGTTAATATGATTGAATGAAAATATAAGAATATTTATGATTTTCCAGATGAGCCAAATGCCGGAAAGTGCAAAAACATGATTTCAACTAAAAACATTTTTCAATAGAAAACATTTTACGCCAAAACAAATGGGGCCTTAATGATTAATGCAACATTTCCTATCTACTTATAAGATAGACAAGACACTTGGTGATGGAAATCTTGAACGTTCTTGAAAATGAAATCTCACAGCTCCATAATACTGTTCGGCATTGTTTCATAACCCAGATAATTTTTAGAAGCTGGATTTACCCCTTTAGTAAATCGTGAGTAGTTCTGGTGAAGTTTAAGGAATTGGTATCATAGGTGGTGGTGGCATGTGGGGGTATTCCACCCAAAAACAACGGAAGAGGTGCCCCCATTCTTTTGGGACGATTGATGATTTAGCTTAGGTTTTTACGTGATGTTTTTTCTTCATGCAGATGTCTGAGACTTCAAAATATACTTTGCACTACAGAAACTTGTGTAAGTTATTCATTTCATAGTTAGAAGGAACATTGTCTGTGACTTTCTAAGAGTTGGTTTTAGTCTCTAAATCCGAAATGAATTATCCCTGTTTCATTTGGTTTTTGACTAAATGTATGAGTTACATTCGTTCTATAATTAAGGAAAACGATAACTGCGAAATTGCATTTCTATAGAGATACAATGAAATCTAAAATTTGGGAATTATCTATTTTTTTCTTTTCTTTTCTCTTTTCTTTTTTTCTTTTTTTTTTTTTTTTTGAAAAAAACCTTTTTAAGAGACTTCTTCTTTGGGTCTGGGTAAAAGACTCTATGAACATCAGTAAAAGATTAGCTTTTCTTTAACTCGTCTCTTTAAAGATAAAAACATGCTTTTTTGTACCTATTTTAAGTTTTATATTGCCAAAGCATTGCATAGCATGTCATCTCTAGGAATCTAGTTGTACTACTCATCTATGGATATCCTTGTCTTGTTTGCTTGAAATCGTACAAGAAAGGTGACTTCAGGATCAATATAATGCTTGACCTCGGGATTGATTATATGTGGGAAAGGAATTTTAGCATTTTCTCTCTTCTTGTTAAGAATCGATCTTTGTTCGTCTTTGTAGCATATTTATTATAAAGCCAAGTTGGCAGCTTCTGCATCTTATCATGAATTATTTCCCTGTATTTTCATATTGTGTAACATGTAATAATATGTGAAATAATCTGAAAAGGAAATATCGACACATCAACACATTACTTACAACAATTCCCCCCACCCCGCCCGCCCAAAAATAAAACCTTACTAGTACGTTCTTTTGTGTGGAGGCTGAGTTGTTTTATAAATTAGGTTATACTGTGTACCACTAGTATCATAAGAATTGGATCTAATTGACTTTTGGCATACTAACGCTCCCTTGAAGGCGGCCTTTTTTGCTTGGTCGGCGACCTTAAGAAAGATCCTTACCATCGAAAATCGTAGGAAACGACATGTCATTGTGGTCGATAGGTGTTGTATGTATAAAAGGAATAGAAAGTCCATTGACCATCGTCTTCTCTATTGTGAGATTGCTAGTGCCTTATGGAATCTTTTTTTTCCAGTTGTTTTGGGTTGTCTTGGTTATGCCTTAACGGATAGTTGACTTGTATGCTTGTTGGTGGACTCTGGAAGATGATGCCTCGTTCATTTTATGGTGTCTATGGAGGGAAAGGAATGACAGAAATTTTGAAGACCGTGAGATGATATTGGAGGAGCTTAAGTCTTTTTCTTCAATACTCTATATCTTTAGACAGTTGCATTTGTTTCTCCTTTGGTGCTTAGTTATCATAATTTTCTTGTTCTTTTTTCTCCTTCTAGTTAGGTGTTTTCTTTTATATACTTCATGTGTACATGGGGCGCCTTACGCTTTTTTGATATCTCATTTACTTACTAAAAAGAAAATTAAATTGATTGTGTGTGTGTGTGTGTGAGTATGGTCTTGTACACATGTATTTATATGCTTACATAATGGCTTGATATTTGTTGGCACTTTAGAAACCTCTAATATTATTCTCATGCAGCATTTATTGAGAAATTGCAAGTTAAAGAGCTTGGTGCTAAGGTTGATCAGATCCAAAGAGCATGTAAGATCAATTCTTTTTCTATGTATTTTTAAGTTAATAGAAAACTTATATTCTTCTAATTATAGAGGTAGAGTGTGAGACTAATAACTTTGTTGCTAAAATGATGAAACTACTTACACGCATAGAAAAGAGCATATTGAAACAAGCACAACAGAGATGAAGAGAGTAAGCTAGCAACTTTTACCTTTTTGATTTTTGTTTGTTCCTTTTTTCCCGCCTTGTTTAGACTGCTTGTGCCACCATTATTGGTCCAAGCAACATTAGGTCATGTTTGCTCCTAGGCAGGGGCGGGACCAGGTTTTGTTGTGCGGGGGGCAACCTACATAGGGTGGAGGGAAGAGGGTGAAAGATGACGTGGACAACAGAGAAGTGATAACATAGCTCTGCCACTACATGTGTGCAGTCCATTTGCTTCTGGCTTACCATTTGGAGGACTTACAAAAACATATTTTCGATCACTAGATGCACTGGACATCAAAACACATGCGTTTAAATTACTTCTATCTCCAAAAATGAATACCTTTAAGTCATAAAGTATATCGATGGTTGTGTGCTCACTCACTATATCGTCATGCCTAATTTTATTTTACTTCATATAAACAGTATTTACTTGTCCTGTCTGAACAACCAAAATTTCCAGACGGAGAAAACAAAGAAATTTATTGAGCTTAGTGCAGTATAGCAAGTCAGAAAGCATTTACATATTAAAAGAAGAAAATCTATATTATGGAATACAACTGCTGGAGGTAGTTGTTCCTTTACATTAGAGAATATAAAACCTTCCAAAGCTCACTCATTTACCTCTCATTCTCACCCACAAGCGCTCCCAAACTCTGCTCTTCGCTTTAGCCAAGGAAACCTAAGTTGCTTCACTTGACCCGTCCTCGGAGGTGGAATATATGCAACATTCCGAGGACGCAGATAACACTAAGCTCAGCCGGATTGTCAAGGGGGACAGTGCTATGGAGAAAGCTAAGGTATTTTGTGTCAGAAAATTAGGATATTTTAGAGAATCCATGGATTTTTCTCTTAGGTGAAAGTTCCTCTGATCCGTTTTGGGGGTAATAAGGCAATTTTTAGGGTTACTTCATATCAAACCTACCTACGCTATATAAATTTCAAAAAAAAAATTTGACCCCCCCCCCCCACAACATAACTAGTTCCGCTCTTGCTCCTAGGTAACTGAGTAGAGATAAGGTAGTTCTTCTTCATTTCCTCTCTGACAGATCTCCTCTTTCTCTCTCCCCTATCCCTATCCAAAAAATTTGGGGACTTGTTGAACACCTATGCTGTAGCATCATCTTAGTGAGGATTTGTCACTTTCAACAAGCCTTTTCAATGAAAATGCATACATAATTCTATCCACCTGCAAGTTTGTGCGAAAGATAGACTAAAAGCATGATAAGAAAACATGCGGAGATAAGATCAATCCACCGTGTTTAGATAACATGGAAGGAACATATCATCCTAGAACATGGAGATCTCAAGATGAAATAAAAGAAAGGGAGTTATTTTTTTAGAGTACAAGTAAGCTTAGAAGAATGACTAGTGGGGCTATAGGACACCACTTTCAAGGCAAAATCATCTTAGTGTGCACTCAATAACATGAGGGAAAAAGTTATTTTCTTAGGGTGGAGCACTCTCAAAGAAAATATAAATGGAGTCCACAAGAAAATCTAATCATTGCTAAGTTTTTTCAAGCTACTAGTCTTAGTAATGGCATGTGAGAATCTTGGTGGACCTGAAGATAGCAATCTGCTTCTTTTCCACGAGTTTGTAGGGGTTATGAGATGTTGGCTAAGTTGGTAACTCACTGTTAAAACAATTCTGGTTAAAATCCTAGAATTGCTGTCAACTTATTCAACAAAATTCATTCTGTATTAACCATGTATAGAAAATTTTTTTTTGATAAGTAACCATGTATAGAAAAATATAAAGTTTTGTCTTCATATAATGCTCGAGCTCCTTCCTGGCTAATGTTTTAGATGTTGTTACCAACTGCCAGATTCAATTTTTTATCATTGAAGGTTTTGGTTTACGTGAATGCTAAATGCTTCCTTCCAACTGCTAATATGATAATTTGCTACTCACAACTTTTCAGATTAATGGGATTTGCAAACTTCTGAACCAGAACAGTGAAACATTAACATCACTTGAATTCATTGACTGCAAACTGTCTTCAGATTCTCTCAATGAAATTTGTGATTCTCTACTCCTAAAGAGTACACTGACCCATGGGATACAAAATTTCTCATTCAATACGTCAAGCTTTCTTGAAAACCGCCTAGTTTCATTACCTGTTGGACTTGAATCATTTTTATCATCAGGAAGGTACCTCTTTTCTAATAATTGTTCATTTTAACCAACTTGTATACATATGTATTGTTTGATTGATTGAGGTGCTCAACATACTTATCAACATTGAAACCTTTGTATCGTAATTACAACAACTGCTCCCTGCCGTTTTCAAAATTATGTTTCATTTTTGTTTTCTTTCCATCTTTTTCTTTTGGGCGGGGGGAAGGCTTTGCAAAATTCAGTCTTAAGCTTCCAGTAGCTAAGGAGCGTAATACACCTAACAAGCTCCTTTCGAGCCTTAAAAGTCTTGAACTCAATCCTGCAGCATCACCCCACGAGTAGAAAGCAAATGATCAGTTTCCCATTACCCTTGTGGGTCGATGGTGTTCATCTATAATGATACTTGGATTTCTTCTTGGTTTTTCAGAGAGCTTGGATCTAATTTTGTTAACTGAGATTTGTCAATGCCTTGCCTATCTCTAGTGCACTACACATGTCATTCTTGTGGGCTTTATATCTTTATTGCTTTTTTTTGTTTGTTGAGGGGGGGGTGTTAAAAGAGAAAAATTCTTGTTTCACCAACGCTACAGAAGTTATATTGTACCTGGGAAGAATAATGCAAAAATCGGTCAGCTACTTCAATGTTTAATCTCTATGAGTTTAGATGAAGTCAAACATATGCAATTATTGTTACGTCACTTACATGTTTAATGTCAGACATTAAATTGCTCCAATAGTGTCTGCTCTCACTTGTGAAGTCTCTGTTATTTTTCTATTAGGTCCTTGTGTTCATTAAAATTCAGTGACAACCAACTTGGCCGGAATTTTGCAAATATGGTTTTTTGTACTCTTCTTGATGTTTCATCCAGCATATCTGTCCTTGAAATTTCGGAAAACAATGTGAGTTGTGCATTTCTATGTGATCTTTTATAGAGTTTGCATTCTTTTAAAACCAACAGAAAGCTTCATTAACACTTGCAGATATCAGGATGGCTTTCTAATATTAATCGGACATCCTCACGTGGCCCCTTCTCATCCTTTGGAATTGGCAAGTCCTTACAATCTTTACGCGTGCTCAACCTAAGGTACCACACTAGCACAGTAAAGTTATGACTTCTATGCAACACTATTATCCCCTGCAAGCAATTCATGGCGGTTGTAGTGTCTTGAAAAATTGGACACCACATGTTCTATCCCTTGGGTTTGTGCCCCAGTGCCTTAGAGGATATGAACTGCCACACAAAAGTCACTGGTAAGGTTTTAGGGAAATTCCAAATAAACGTTTATGCACTGAGAGTTACTTCTCTGATTTTAGAGGTTGTAATCTACACAAAGAGGACGCGGCCTGTCTAAGATATGCTCTGGTTCAGATGCCTAACTTGGAAGTCCTGGATATAAGTGACAATTCAATTGAGGATGAAGGAATCAGGTGAATTGAATTTCCTTTCTCCACGTGTTTTGGATACAGTAGGCATTCATTCTCACATGCTATCTTTAAACTTGCAGGAGTTTAATCCCCCATTTTGTTGAAGATTTTGAAAGATGTTCTTCCTTGGCTGACTTGAATTTGGAGAGTTGCGACCTTTCTTGCGATGGCGTAACTGAACTTCTAAATACCCTTTCAACCTTTAAAGGACCACTAAAGTCTCTATCTCTTGCTGATAATTTCCTTGGCAGGTTTGTCTGGTTGACACTGGTGTAGAAATTACTCTTTATCACTTATTTTTCATTCTTCAAATGTGTTTGGTTTGTTTTGATTGTCCTCCAGCCAGGTAGCAGTGGCTTTGGGACAATTTTTGCACACATCCATTGAAGTACTGAATGTTGGAGGTATTGGATTTGGTTCATCTGGTTTTCGGGAATTACAAGAAGGCATCATGGAGGAGAAGTTGAAGCTAGTCAAAATCAACATTAGGTTCCAATTCATACCTATATATCTTTTCTGTAATTTTTGTTGTTGCTCGTGGTAATATATTAATGAATTTCGTACAGCGAAAACCGTGGTGGGATTGAAACTGCCAAGTTTTTGTCAAAACTCATGTCATTGGCTCCTGAACTTACTGAAGTTAATGCAGCATATAATTTTATGCCTGTGGAATCCTTAACCATCATCTGTTCTGCACTGAAAGTTGCAAAAGGTAATTATTGTAAAACACCTTGTCATTTTAGAATAGATATCAATTTGTCTTGGTACTGCTAGTTTCATTAGTATCAACATTACTAGATAATTTCAGAATATGAAATAGATCAAATGCTATCATTTGCGGATGTGAATCATGCCACCTAAGGTAAACTGCGTTTGGATTTGCAAAGCTTAAAACAAAGTTCTATTTACTCAGTTATGCTTCATATAGACTTCAGAAAAAACTTCTCGTTCAACCTTACATTAATTGAATTTAGAAAGATGATCAATTTGAGTTGTATCTTTCATTGCAATTTTGGTAGCTTTGTTGTACTTGTAGCTTTACCTCATTAAATAACATGCCAGTGTGATGCAACAGACTAATATGAAAATTCCACTGTTCAGAAAACAGTATATTATCATTTCCTTAATTTGATATTGACCACGGTACTGAAGAAATTTCAAATGCTGAATAAAGCTAAATATACTGTCCATTTGGAATGCTATGTAATGCAAAATTGAACAAATATTTGCTCTAATGTTGCAAATTCTTCCTCCCTATAGCACATCCCTACTATCCAGGAACATTTCGAAACTGTGACTATATCGTACTTGTTATTTAGGTAATCTTCAGCTTTTGGACTTGTCGGGAAATACTTGGTCCAATCAGCCGGCTCACATGGCCATGCTTAGTGGAATAAAGCCTGATGTGCGGTCCATTTTAATTCTTCCCCCATCATCAGCCTCAGATGCACCTTATGATGATGATCCTTAGTTGTTGATGCTTTCTCGTATTTACTTAACCAATGTGGCACTACATGTTGAAGTTGCCAGGTTTGCTGATCACTGCATTGAAGTTATGCCAGCATCAAGCATATTGAATGTAACTGTGTGCATAACACTTGTTGGCTCTTTTTTCTTGCACGCTACACAATAGGTTGCAGTTGTTCAATACTCAACAACTGGTTTGGTTAGTCCTACCTCCATTATATATGGCCGATCGCTTAATCCCGTTCATCTTCGGCACAAGAGCGCTCAATTAGTGAGTTATTACGCACTCTTTCAAGGGTAACTGCTTCTAAGCAAACCTCCTAGTGGTCTATTATGGTAGAAGATGCGAGGACGTGTAAAGGCCAACCCATATAGGCTGGCGGAGAGTCGTCTGGTAGAATCACAAGTGTACGATCAATGGAGGCAGTTAATTTGATTCAAGTTGTGCCAACCTTTTCAGCCTGTTGTAGCTGTATGAGATTTCTTTCTCTGGCATTCTGTTGCTATAATATTTATTTTCTTGTAGAGCCCCTCGGGATTTATTTATTTTCTTCTTCTTGCTGTACTTTTTGTCTTGGGTGATGATACTATTGGCCAAAGTGAAGCCCATGGGTTCAAAATCCTGATCTGCCTATATATATATATATATATATATATATATATATATTCCTCTTGATTGGATGATTAATTCATTTATTCTAATTGCCTTGATCTATTAATCTGCTGTGTAAACAGTGACTCAATGAGCGAAAATGAATTTTGGTCTGAGGACCAAGAGATGAACTGACTTTTTTTCCCCTGAAAAAATAAAACTTACAAGGCAAAAAACACAGAGACCTAAAAACAACAAGAACAAAGAAATCAGAACTAAGGGGGACGTCCATAACAGGAGGAAGAGACAACAATGAGAATACTTCCGCTTCGATCAGTACAAGCAACTCACTTGGCTAAATTCTGCACTGGCTAATTAGCATTTGTGATATACTTTTCAAAAAGGCTGGCTTGAAACAAGTTGCAAAAAGGCTCCAATTGCCAGTCAAGCAGAGTTGCTAATGATTCAGCTTGGGTAAGACATGAATCAGATGACATTATTATCACAATGTTTTGATATATTGTGATAATAATGGCTTAAGATGCATAGAATATTGTTAGCAATTCAGATAGTAAATGTGAGTGAAGAGGCTCACCTTTTTGAGCAGGTCTTGAACAACCCGTCATCTTGCTCTGATATTTTATAGGAGCTCTCTCGTATTTACTATTAGATTGCTAACAATCCATTAAATAGTTGCTCAATTTCCAATTTAAGACCTTTCTACTTCAACCACATGCCTGGACGTCCCATTAAAACCGGGAGGTTTCGGTGTCTCATGATGAAGGCATGTAGATGTCTCATGATGAAGGCATATAGCAATCACATCGGTCACTGAAAATGAAACAAATTAGAAAAGCAAATTTGCTGCCAATGAGATAAGATGGTTACCTCCCTTTAGTTCTTTAGCCTTTAATGATGGCCTTTTGTGCATGAAATTGAACACCCACACGAGTGGCTTAAGGAACACCCCAATTGTGTTTGACTCCTTGACCTCTGCTCTGCACCATTCATATGGTGGATGGAGTTCTCCCCCATCATAGTTGTGGGGATAAAGGTGAAAAAGACATCCCATCGTTGAGGAGTTAAGACAAGATGGGGTTGTGATGGAATGCAAAAGGTGGCTTGTGCATGAAGAATGGTACTTAGAATCAAGTTGCATTGGTTACACGATTGCATTTACTTAACGTCTGCTTAGATGTGCGTTTGAAGGACTTAAAAGTGCGTTTGAAGGACTTAAAAGTGCGTTTAACACTCAAAAAGTCTGTTTGAAGAAAAAAGTATCAGTTTGATAAAAAAAATTGAAAACGCTTTTAAGTGTCTAAAAATGACCAAAACACACTTAAGCTTTTGCCAAAAAAGCGTAAAAGCTCTATTTCTCAAACACAATCTCAAACATGCTCTTAAGGTTTCATTTAATTACTATTAATTACTATATAACTTCTTTAGAGATTACATGATAATCTACGTAACACTGACTACGGCAACCATAAAATAATTAAAAATCAGGGGTTTTTTAAAAAAGCACATTTCAAATAGTTAAAAGCCAAGTGTTTATAACGCCTAACAGGTATAACACATATCAGTTACATCTGACAAAAGTTATGCATGACAGATGATCTGTGAAGTAACGCTTCATGTATCTCGCTGTACTATTTCATTTTTCTACCTAATTGTAAAAGGGTTATAGTAAAAGCAGGAGAGATGTTTCAATTCATTATTCTTTTAAAAAGGAGGCTTTGGTACTCTAAGCACAACCCCCTTTTTGCTTAGATGCACAAGTCATCCGAACAAACCTAATCTGCCACCCTGTAAAGATCATCAAACTATTCCTCACATTATGCAAAATCCAATTAATTATATATAATATAGTATTACCATAATCCTGACATTATCAAACAAAAGTGAAAGTGGGCAAGTCTTTTTTGTTCTTTTCATTTTTTCTTGAGTTGTGTCCAAAAGGAGTTGTTGGGTTGGCTTTGTCATGAAGTTACCCTTTTCATTGTTTGTGCTATGCCCAATCATCTCCTTTTGGAATTTATTCTTTCCCTAATCTAATTTAACAAACATTTTATTATGATGACTTGAATGACCTTTGAACAAACAATTTGTTAGCAATTTTTGTCTGGTGGAACTTGTTATCACTGTTGATTTTGGAGGATAATGCAATCATTTTATGGACCAGAAATTTCAATATGCCAAATAATGGGGGCCCATTTTCACTACTCATCATAATAGTAACAGTAACATATAATCTAAAACAATGTAGAAGCACAAGAATTTGTGATTTTCTTTGTCATTAGCACTTCATATTTTTCAAATTAATTACTAATTACATTATAGGATAATACGGTGAAAAATACAAAATTAGTTCTTGTAGTTTACCTAATTTACAATTAGTTCCATGTGATATTAAAATAAACTCAAACATCCTTGAGTTATGCAAAAAAAAAAAAAAAAATTCCTTATAGTCAAATTATGTCCACTAATTTAACAAATTGCATTAGTGTGATACTTATATAAGACACATGTAACAATTTTATTGGCTCTAACGTTTCACGTTATCGAAATCTATTAAATCAATAGACAGAATTTGGCAGTAGGGACTAAATTTTGTTTTTGGCTTACCTTAGGAATCTCTAACTTCATTTTGATACCACAATGGGCTAATTGCAAATCAGATAAACTACAATTATTGATTTTACATTTTTTCCTAAAATAGGCAAACCAGGCTTGTTTTAAGGTCCTAATTGCGTACTAATAAACCTTAGACTCTTCTATTACTTGTATTTGTCATAATTATGACTAACAATCATGAGTCTAGCATTTCATGTTAAATTATTTGTTGTTTCAAAAGTTTAAGTTGATATAAAGATGTAAATTCAATTATTTAATTGAATATAGGTGGATTGAGCGTGTTGGCCTCACTTTTTTTTTCTTTTTTTTCTTTTTTTTTTCATGTCTGCACAAGAAGAGGGGGAAGGAGATTTGAACTAATGACCTCATCTATTGATTTTGAGCCTACACCCGATGGAGAATGTTATAATAAGATTAAATTTATCATTTTTCTATTAACTTAAGTTTTTTGGATAAACAGCGAATTTTAATTTTTACGCATTTACACAACATGGAAAAGAGTAACATCGAGAACATTGAGGAAATAAAAAAGAAACATAGATAAAAAACCCCACTATATATATTTTCAATTTTTGAAAAATCTAGTATGAGTTTGTTGTGTTAATTCAAAGTCGGGGTTCACGATCTCTGTTCTAATATCATGTTAAATTATTATTTATTCTAAAAACTTAAACAGATAAAAAATGATAAATTTAATCACTCTCTTAATACTTTAACACTTCTGGCGCCAATTGTGATAACTAATTCATTCCTCAAAAAGGCAAAAAAAAAGCCTTCCGAAATTATGAAAAAAAGAAAAAAAGAAAAAAAAATGAAGCTTATAGTTTGATGAACTCGTGGAAACAAAAATTCAGAAAATTTGAGAACAATTAGGAAAAATCGAGGATGTACTTTGTATGAATATTTTCCATATAGACGTTTCTTGTAAAAAAAGCTCATGAGAAAACAATTGAAAGTGGGGTGGGGAGTAACATTGATAAATACATGTGAATTTGATAGAATAAACGTTTCTTCTTGCTTTTGATTGAATATAAGAAAATCTACTATACCATTTTCTTTTTTAAAGTTAAAACTAGGTAATGTGTGATATTCAGACGTGACAAAATTATTGCCTTTAATGTGATTGAATTTCTCTTTCAATTTTAATGTAAAAATTGGGATTTTTTTTTGTTTTCATTTCCAACAAATAATAGAATTAAATTTCAATAAAAGAACAATGGAAAACTATTTTTCGTTTTTGTTTTCAATAATACTTTTAGGGAAGCTACCTTTTGCCCCCATAAACTATAACACCTTGGTACTTCTTCTCATGAACTGTGAACTGTATTATTTTGCCCCCATGAACTACCATTTTGTGTCCAAAACCCCTTTTTGTTAGTTAAAGCCGTTAACTCAAATGGTCAATCTGTCACTTTGCCCCCATAAATTACAACGCATTGTCACTTTGCCTCCATGAACTACAACACATTGTTACTTTGACCGTCTGAGTTAACGGCTTTGATTGACTCAATGGGGTTTTTGGTACAAAATGGTAGTTCATTGGGGCAAAGTAATACAGTTGGCAGTTCATGGTGGGAAAGTGTCAATGCATTATAGTTTATAGGGCAAAAGGTAGTTTCCCCATACTTTTAAGAGTAACAAAAAAAATAAAAAAATAAATAAAACTTCTTCAAATGTTCATTCTCAAAAAGGCTCCACATTTAGCTCAATAAAATGATTAAAGATTTGCTGAGTTGTATTTGAGCAATGTACGTAGCTTACAAATTCTTAGTTATATTAGCAAAAAAAAAACAATCGTATTATATCTCTTTTTTGGGAATAGGAAAAGTAGATAAATGAATAATATTTAAAATGGAAAAGTAAAAGTTGATAGCTAAAATGCTGAATTGAATGTAAGTACTTATAAAAGTAGAGTTGATTAATCACTCTCTTAGGTTTCTTAAAAGTTTATTAGGGATTGCTAAGTGCTAACTCATGTTAGCGTATTAGGTTAGAGTAATGTCGAATCAAAGTATGAGTGTAAGACTATATAGGTTAACTTTAACCCAACTCATTTAGTTCAGACCATCAACCCTAAGGTGATGTATATAAAATTATATAGGTTAATTATAACTCAATTTATTTAATTAAACGAGTTAAATCCTTTAATACTAACATTAACATCCACCTCTCCTTTCCTGTTTCCTATTCTGAATTATAAAAAATAAAAATAAAAAACCCTTCAAATCCTTTACTTGAAAGACTCAATTACACTTCACTATCATCACCTGAAATCTGACGCTCTACAAAGACGTTAATTGGACCGCTAGTAGGTAAACTAACGTCGCATTTGTACAAAAGGCGTGTCTATTTCACCATTTGACTCAAATACTAATTAAGTTTTACATATTTAATAAAAAAATTATAAAAATACTCATTGGTGTTAAATTTTACGTTAATGTATTATTAGGTGAGACTATATTTTATTAGTGATTATAAAAAGTTCATATTATAATTTAACTAGTCTTTTTAAAGTGACAGTGCATGTGTAACTAATGTTTTCGCTATGATCTCCTACAATTTCTTTTGTTCTCAAATTACAGAATTTAAGCCGTTTCTTTACATTAAAACGCTCAAAAAATGTCACCTATTAAAAAGGTGACATGTTATCGGGTTATTGTTTTTTATGTTGTAAAAAAAAAAAAAAAAAAAAGTCTTTTGATTAATTTAAGAATAAGCGTCTCTGTCAAAGTATAATATGCAACATTTTTAATATATGACATTTTTCAAGCGAATTTCGTAATTTATAATATATATATTTTTTAAATCGTAGAGGATCTTAATCCGTTGTTACATACACAACAAAACAAACTTTTTGATTGTTAAATGAATGTTTTCCATAATTTAAGTTGGAGCAGTGATTTATATAACACCGGCGTGCATGAACAATATGCACGCCGGTGTTATAATATTTTTTTTTACTGTTTAAATATTATTTTAATTATATTTTATAATATTATAACACCGGCGTGCACACTGTTGATGCGCATCGGTGTTATATAAATCACTCGTCTTTATCTTGAATTAAAAATTTAGCAAATCCCAGTACTTTCTCATTGATTGAGAATCCTCAAGAAAATATATTAAAAAATTAAGAACAGATCAACAATCTTCCTTAAATGACATTATTTTTATGCCATAACCACCATGCAGCACATGACATGAAATCAATATATATATAGCAAAAAACAATTATCATTTTTATATTACATCAGAAATCAAAATTGTCAATCACTTTTTTTCCCACCACATTTATAGATTTCATTTTTTTTGTTTTTTTTTTGGTTATTCATAATATTTGGAGAAAAGTACATATATTCCCTTAAATTAACGCTCAATTTATAAAGTCCTTTGAATTAAAGATTACATCAATGTTTCTCCAAAACTACTGCAAATTTGTATTATACCCTATAATATAAAACTATTAGATAAACAAAACTACAAATTTAGATAACCATTTTTTGCCCTCTTAATGTATTTTTTGTCTTCTTCTGTGCAATACACAAGAGAATTGAGTAAATGGTGAAATGACACTAGAGCTGAATATGAGAGGATGAGCCATAAATAGGACCCACAAAAAGTACCACATTCAAGCAATTGTTGACTTAGGGTCTGTTTAGAATTGTGTTTGAGGGGCTTAAAAGTACTTTTAACACTCAAAAAGTCAATTTGAAGAAAAAAAATACTCGTTTGGTAAAAAAATTAAAAGCTCTTTTAATGGTTTAAAAAACTTAAAAATAGAAAAAAAAAAAAACATTTGGTAAAAGCTTAAAAATAAAGTTTTTGCCCAAAAACTCTTTTTGACTTAAAAGCTTTGTTTCTCAAACGCAATCCCAAACATGCCCTAAAAGAAGACCCGTGAAACTTATAAACTCTTCCATCAACAAGACCTTTTTTTTTTTTTTTTTTTCCTATGCCATACACAAGGAAACTGGATAAGGAGATAAATGACACTAAAAGCTAAATAGGAGAGAATGAGCCATAAGTGAAACCCACAAAAGAGGACCGTAGAGCTTATCAATTATTCATCTCTCGTTCTTTGGCCAATGTGGGACAAGGCCATTTTTTTTTTCTACGCAATACACAAGGGAATTGGGTAAGGAGGGTATCTCATTCAAACAATTGTTGATTAGAAGAGGATGCATAAAACTTATAAACTCATTTATCTCTTGCTCTTTAACCGATACGAGACAAGCCCTTTTATTTTTTATACTGAAAAACACAAAGAAATTGGGAAAGGGGAGAAATGCCCTCTTGATGCATTAATAACTAGTATTATTATTCTTATTCTGTGCCTGCATTAATAACTAGTATTGTTATAACATTGAAAAATATGCCTTCGTATCTACTAGTACCTAACATAAGATAATCATTAAACAAAAATTCAATTCCTTAATTCCTAATCTTTAACTAAGCATTTCAATCCCTTTTAATCTCTAATAATCATTATGGAAATTGATTGCTTAATTCATTTCTTGTTTTATACTTCAAAGCCTTTCACAATTAAGTTTTCAATAATGCCTCATAAATATCAAAATAAGGATTTCCCTACAAAATTGCAATTAGACAGAATTGAAAAAAAAAAAAGAAAAAAAAAAAAGAAAGGAAAAGACCGTACTAACAGGCTAACAGCACAGTGGTACAACCCGTAAATTCGAAGGAAATAGGTGGCGAATTCCACAACCACCACCTCCTCCAACCACATTAGTCTCATCATCTTCCTCCCCCGTCAATCCAGTAAAGCAACCTTCACTCTCTCGCTCTCTCCCCTCTCTTTCTCTGCATTTTTCGCGTTCACACACTCACTCACTCAAAACTTTGCAGTATACATTGAAGCATCGCAGTCGCACTGTCTCCTCCGTCCATTTCCCCTCTCTACATTTCTCTCTCTCTATGCCCCAACGTTTAGGGCTCGATCGCGTTCAGATCTGAGGCGAACCTGACCAGATCCGAGCGGCAATGGAGGAAGCATTGGAGCTGGCGCGCGCCAAGGACACGAAGGAGCGGATGGCCGGCGTGGAGCGGCTGCACGAGGTGCTCGAGGGCTCGCGGAAGAGCTTGAGTTCGGCGGAGACGACGGCGCTCGTGGACTGCTGCTTGGATCTCCTCAAGGACAATAACTTCAGAGTCTCGCAGGGGGCTCTGCAGGCTTTGGACTCCGCTGCCGTGCTCTCCGGCGACCACCTCAAGCTCCACTTCAACGCACTCGTCCCCGCCGTTGTCGACCGCCTTGGCGACGCCAAGCAGCCTGTCCGCGACGCTGCCAGGCGCCTCCTGCTCACTCTCATGCAGGTACGAAATCTAGAGCTAGATATGAGTGTGTAATGTGCATGTGTGATTGATTTTTTTTTTTTTTTGTGTGATTGTTTCTCCTCTAATTTCGTTATGTTTTATGCTTTCTTTTTCTTTTGCTTCGGTGAATTTGTTTGTTTTGTATCAAATTGAACAAAATCTATTTTAAGCCAATTTAAACGGAATTCCTAAGCGTCCGATTGTAACTTATTCTATGTGGTATACTTTGCAATCTTATAGAAAGCTATGTTAAGTCACGCTTTTGTAAATAGCGTTAATTTCTAATTAAATGCATTTGTTAATGTCGTAATTATTCCAAGTTATACATATGTCCACGTACGATTGAATTGTTGTGATTATAATTTCTGCCTATATTTTTGTTGTGTCTTGTGGGATTTTTCTTTATTTTGCTTTGATAGTTTTGTTTGGGTTATTATCAAATTAAAGTAAATCTATTTCAAGCCATTTTAAGTGTAACGAATGCATGGTAGGCGTATAATATGTTATATGTGGATTTGGCTTATGTGCTGTAGTTTTTTCAGCTCTTCAGATTTAATTCCAAGTTTTCTATGAGAGAGAGAGAGAGAATAAAAATAAATTTTACCGTTGAAAAAATTACAATACATATGCTGTAGTTTTTTTACAGCACTTGAGCCAAATCCATTATGTGTAACAGGCGGAGGAATGGATGCCTAGGCAAGGTTAGGCATAAAATGTATTCTATTTGCTATTATTGCAAGCTATGCAAAGACACACTTTTGTAAAAAGCGTTAATCTCTAATAATGCATTTGTCCTCGTTTTTTTTTGCAATGTATTTGAAGAAGATAAGAATGTTTAGGGAGACTTTATGATAATGTAAACTGGGTAGGTGTATATAGCTAAGATGAAGGGCTTAAAATTGTGCCTGTAGGTTTCATCTCCAACTATCATTGTTGAAAGAGCTGGGTCGTATGCTTGGACACACAAAAGCTGGAGGGTTAGAGAAGAGTTTGTACGTACTGTCACATCAGCAATTGGTCTTTTTGCATCTACCGAGCTTCCTCTGCAGCGGGCTATTCTTCCCCCGGTATAAATTGCAACAAAAACCTTATATCTTTCTAGTGTGGTACAAGTTTTTCAAGGAAAATTGACTAAGTTTATAAGTTATTCCACTATCAGATTTTGCAGATGCTTAATGATTCCAATCCCGGTGTTAGAGAAGCGGCTATATTGTGTATTGAGGTTGGTCTTATCCTCTGGCATTTTTTTTTTTCAATTTTTATATGTTACTTGATCTTAAAGATCAGCTCCATTCACTACTGGGTTTAATTATTATAGTGAGTTTAATTTGTTAATATAGTACACAATTAGAATTGCTGCTGACATTGAAACTTGTTATCATATAAATTTAAGCTCTTTTATTTTTTCCCCCTTCTGCCTATAATAGATATAATAGGGTGGGAGACCACTAGGCCCAATCTTAATAAGGTTGAGCTTCTCACTTTTTAGAAGGTCAGCTTGATTTCTGAGGGGCTTTGGTCGCACCTTTTTGTCTGTAGATTCTTTATTGAAGATAGCATGAGAGACGTACTTAGGGAGCCTTAAGTGAGTAAATGGTATAGGATTAACAGTGGTTTCATTTGTGGAAGCTTGCTTTTACTGTATGTTGGACTTTGTTCTTACCCAACAATTTAATTATGTCAAGATTCACCATGAGTACCTGAAGTTGCTTAAATGCATCGCCAAATTCTCATAGAATGACTTCAGTTATTTTTCTATTTCAATCATGATGACATAATGTGACACAATAGAAAGTTAGTTACACATTAGGTGGATGGATTGCCCACATTAAGTGGATGGATTATAAGAGGTGCTCATGAGGGCTAAGTCCCCTATTGGTTCTTAACTAGGTAAGACTGGACTTAATAAGTGCTTTTAGGGAGCTCCAATTATAACTTGAGTAGTCATTTTGGAGTAAAAACGTAGATGTGACCAGCGCTTTTGTGATATGTAACTTTTTAAGGATAATGACTTCAAATAGGATGTGTGCTATAAAATGGAAAAAAATGATAAAAGGTTATGGTATTGGAATTAGGGGTGGTGTTTGGGGTTCAGGTCATGTCAAAGCATGTGTATAGATCATATAGGTGAACCCTAACTCTACCCATTTAATTAAATGGGTTAAACTATTCAATCCTAACCTTCTAATTTTGTATTGAATTCGTGTCGAGTTCATGGATCATGTTAAAAATTGCTTGCTATTTTGTTGCGTGTCGGGTTTAGGTTGTGTCAAAGCATAGATATAAGACTATATAAGTCAATCATAATTCGACCCATTTAATTAAACGGGTTAGACTCCTCAACTCTAACGCTTTAATTTCGTGGTGGGTTCGCGAGTCATGTAAAAAATTGCCGGCCCGAACTGGAATAGATTAGAGAAAGCTCATATATTTGAAGAATGTTTTTTTTTTTTTTTTGATAATTTTTTTAAAAACCTTCTAACCACCTTAATGTCCCCGTACTGGGTCACAAGCCTGTGGTACCAGGCTTGGCGATCATATATTTGTAGAATGTGTGGAAGATTTAGCTTGTCAAAGCCATTATCATTTGAATCAAGGGAAAAAAAGGAATAGTTGCTAGGGCTATGTAAACTTGTTAACTGTAAATGGATCAGTCCCTAATTCGAGCAGCTGTGATATTAGCTTAGATATCTTTTTTTATGCCAGCCATTGGAGTAATAGCTGCCCAGAAGATCTTGTTGCATCAACTTAATATGTATGTGCCTTTTTATTTGAATGAGTCCTATGCCATTTACTAGTTGCCTGGCTTAAATCATCAAAATCTCAGAATTCATGGCCTTCACCCCTCTTTAGTGTGCGGGCTTGAGTGGGGAGTTAGGTGTACATGTATACAAACTAATAGAAAAGATGATTTGGGTGAATTGGGGATTGGATATATTTTTTTAACTTTTGACTTTTGGAGTTTCACCCCTGGACGTTTCATGAGCCCCCATTGAGTCTCTGTGTTTGTTAAATTATTTGGATGAGGTTATGTTTAGTTAGTTTGCTGCAAAGTAACCAGGGAGTCCCTTTTGCTTTTTAATAAAATTCGTTTACTTATCAAAAAAAAAAAAAGGGTAAGCAAGGGGTCTCACTTGCTCCATCTCCAGTCTCCTCGGCATCTGTCAGCTTTTTAGGTTTTAGGGTATCTTTCCTCCTTCAATTACTTAGATTACCATTCATTGAGAGAATTAGAGGAGTTTTTTGTAACATATACGTTGGATTCTTGTCACTTTGAGTGAATCCTTTGTCTTTGGTGGTTTGACCTGGATTTTATTCGTTTATAGGGAAAATATTTGTGACATGGGTCTGTTCGAAGACCTGTAGTGTAATGACCCAGGGAAAAGCGCTAGCTACATCTTCATATTACCCCAAAAGGACTAGTCAATTTGGAGCTTCCCTATAATTCCTTATAAAGCTCAGTTTCTCTTCATAACTAGGCATTATGGGACTTAACACCTATGACTATTCTTATAAACCATCCACTCTATGTGGGTTACTCCTTATCTTCCCAATATGGGACTGGAGTGTTATAAACTCCTCCTTTTAAACTCTTGACGTCCTTGTTAGAGGCCACGTCATGCAGTGCTCTAGTACTACACGGCCTGATGTTATTAGGTAGAACTGTGCTTTATAAGGAATTTTATGGAAGCTTCAAATTAACTAGTCCTTTTGGGGTGATAGATGTTGCTAGCGCTTTTCCATGGGTTGTTACATGTAGTCTGTTGTATGGATCAATATAAATTTGATCTTTCTATGAATGTAGTGATGTGATCTTTGATCTTTGGAGCTTCTCTCTCGATGATTTACTTATTCTAGAAAATACAAGCCTTCTCAGTTGATGTGGTTTTCCTGGAAAGATTCATCTATTGATTTGTTGCATTATATGATTGAACTTAATGTTTTGGAAGGCATGATGCAAGTTTTATGAGATAGATGCATTCACTTGATGTGTAGCGTCAAATGATAAGGAAAATTGGTGTTTTGGAAGGTGTATTTAATGCTATAGTAATTGGTAGCACTATTGCTACGTAACTGGAAGGTCCAATTTTGTTGTACTCGAATCTCACGCTAGAGTTTTTACAGATGTTCTGCTAATCACATCCGAGTATTTTCAGTGGAACGATGTGATAGACTTGTGGACAAATCAATCTGATCTTTTCTGTTTGTTTTTTTGTAGGAGATGTATGCACAGGCTGGGACTCAATTCCGTGATGAACTTCAGCGCCACCATCTTCCAACATCCATGGTGAGTATATTCCCATCTTAATCTGCTGTTTCCCTCCTTTATGTTTTATATCTTGCACATGTAGGCTACTTTGTGTGCCTACAATTCAGATATTGTTGTATACAATAAAATTGTAGCATAGACCACTTGGTGTCATTACACTTACAACCTGAAAAGTATGTTATTACTTCTTTTAATTGTTGTCTTATGATACAATTTATAACTGCAGGTGAAAGATATCAATGCCAGGCTAGAGAGGATAGAACCACAAGTTCGCTCTTCAGATGGACTTGCAGGTAATTTTGCTGCTGGAGAGATTAAAGCCGCAAGCCTTAATCACAAGAGAAGTAGTCCAAAGGCCAAGAGTTCATCTAGGGAGATGTCTCTTTTTGGAGGTTAGGATACTTTGACCTCAAATTTTGTGAATATTCTGACATTTATTCATATATATATTTTGAATTGTATGAAAATTTATGTTCTGGCACTTATGTACATACTTCCCTAGCTTTTTTCCTTTTCCAAATTATGGTCTGAAGAGTCCAACAATTTCAAAGTATGATGTCTTAGATGTTAGTTTGTCTACATTTTTGAAAGGAGCACTTATATAGGGTTTATCGCAAAACCCTCATATTTTGACCACATATTGGATTTTCTATAAAAATATTTTAAGTTTTGTTTACTGTATGGGCATTTTGAAATTATATGTGAAGCTCATGGGCTTTTTTTTGAAAAATATTGATGCTGTCAGCAACAAACTTGGAAAGTTTAATTTTCATGGTATGAGAGCATTTCTTTAAGCATTGGTATATTCTGTCTTTGCCTTCTCTTTAGAATTAATGACATTTGATATTGAATGCAATTTCTTTGCAGCAGAAGGAGATATCACAGAAAAACCTATAGAACCTATTAAAGTATACTCAGAGAAGGAGCTAATACGCGAAATTGAGAAGATTGCTTCTATCCTTGTACCAGAAAAAGATTGGTCTATCAGGATTTCTGCAATGCAGAAAGTTGAAGGCCTTGTTTCTGGAGGTTGGTTTTCCCTCCTCTATGTGTCTGTCGTGCTTCTGTTTTCCCTCCTCCTCCTCGCCTTACCCACTCTCTCACTCTTTTTTTTTGTTTTTTCTTCTTTAATGTTGTTTGAGATCTGGGGATTCCAATGGTCATTGTTTTGTTCACTCCCATTATTATATTTTATAAATGCAATATTATATGTATGTGTTTATGGATATTTGTGTGTGAATGTCTTTGCATGCATGTATGCAAAATAGAGGTTATTGGTGGCATTGTGGACTAGGCTCTAGATTTCTCCCCCCTGTTTCTCACCTTCTTTTACTTTTTCTTTTGATAAGTAGATTAATCTCATTAAAGGCTTAGAGGGGCACAACTTAAGTACACATGA
The DNA here is from genome assembly GCF_901000735.1 of Corylus avellana. Taxonomy (NCBI): domain Eukaryota; kingdom Viridiplantae; phylum Streptophyta; class Magnoliopsida; order Fagales; family Betulaceae; genus Corylus; species Corylus avellana. The sequence goes on along the minus strand of NC_081551.1, from coordinate 2,321,138 downwards.
ATTATACAAAAGAGACCCCAAATTAGGGAAAAAAAAAAGAAAGTAAGTACAGAAATTCTGCAAAACTAGAAAAGCGAGGACTATTGTACACCACCATCTAAGCATAAAGAGATTTGAACATTACGTCTTTTAACTCTTTAACACTGATATTTCACAATCTTCGAAGCTCTTTGCATTCCAATTTCTCTGAATGCTCCACATTAAGCATAGAGGAGCCACCCTTTAAACTTTTAAAATGAAATGAACTTTCCATTGACCTCTTTAGCCGGCCAACAACTTCAACACCCTTTTTGGCATGACCCATTCTTTTACTTTTTTTTTTTATTTTTTATTTTTTATTTTAGTTGATTAGTTTTTGGTAATTTACAAGGAATGTACTTGAAAACATGGCATTATATCGATCTTAAGAGGACCTTTCGATGGAAAGTGCTCGAGATAATTGTGGGTCATTATTTTTTTATTTTAAATTGCTAAATAGATGAAACCATTTCTTCCATACGTCAATCCTTATGACCATTCAATTTGTAGTGTAATGTACTTATGAGGTACAAGACTTGAGACTTCTGGAAGAGTTATAATGTTATACACTCTTTTATAAGTATCAACCTTTGAAGATGAGGTGATCCGCTATTAAGATGTATCAATGGTTTTGGAACTAGAAGGATATGATTAGTAGAACCCATTGAGGTTGATTGTCAACTCTGCTTGACTCTAGGATCTCAATTTATTGGAGATGGAACACTGAATTAATTGTGCTTGAAATCAGTTTATGTATTCATATAAAAGATTGCTACATTAAATGAATGCTTCTGTGAAGTAGAGATCGTCGATCTAGTTGGATGGGAAAACTCCCCAAAGCATGAATTCTGGGAAGTAGAATATTGATATTGATTCTAGTTGGACCGAAAACCCTACTGAAGTACTAATATGCTGAAAGTTGGACCGAAAACTCCCATTAGCTTAAGTTTTCAACGTGAACACAAATGCAAGGAAGTTATGTCCTTTCCCTTGCCATTATCCTTGGTGTGCTAATTTGCCCCAGCTAACTTTATGCTTATCAAATTTGGTAAGGTAGCGAACATCTGGAACTCTTAAATTGAACCATCCGGTTTTCTTTAACTTGACTTTACAGAAGTAATATCATCAATTTGGTTGCGTTTTGGTCTCCATATGTTGGCAACTGCTGAAGGGTTCATTTTGGGGTTCCATCATTTTGGTTTCATTTCTCAAACTTGACCTCACAGTACTAATATCTTCAATTTGGTTGTGTTTTGGTCTCCATATGTTGGCAACTGCTGAAGTTGCCAGCAGTTTTAGATCCCTCTTTTCTATCTACCTACAATTTCACTTTGTTCTTTTGGGTTGACCATGTGTTATTTTTTCCATAATTCCTCAATGATAGACGATTAATTATTTTCCTATCAGGTGCTGCTGACTATCCGTGTTTCCGGGGACTCTTGAAGCAACTTGTTGGCCCTCTAAGCACACAATTATCTGATCGGAGGTCTAGCATAGTGAAGCAGGTGTGCTAGCATTTTCTTGTGTTTCCAGAGCCAGTTGATGGGTTGCTTCCTCCCCCTTTCCTTTGAAGGAGATTGGATCGAAGTTGCTATCTATGGCTTTTGGTTGTTTAATGTTGTTCAGACTTGTTTTTATTGTTCTAAGTGGGGATGCCTTACGATTTTTATTGTTTGCTAAAGCCCTTTTTGAACAACTATAAATCTTTTTCTTTCCCATCCATGCTTGGTCGTGATCTTTGTCTTATGTTGGGAAATGTCTTTTGATTGCACTAGCTACTGTATAAGTCAAACCCAGGAGTGGGGGAAAAAACGGTATTATGTAGACTAAAATATGTGTTTTAGAAAATATCCATGCTATTCCCTGGCTGTAGTCTTGGTGAAGTTTTTAAAGGAAGAAACTAGGAATTTGGTTGTATTAAAGTGTGAAAAAAATGACTGATAAATTCCACTGCAACCAAGAATTACCTCTACTCCAAATACTTATATAATTCGTCCATTCCACTTAATCTCTGTGGTTGTATGTAGCTCTTGATATATTTCTTTCCTCTTCTTTCATTCATTTTTTCTAGGCGTGCCATCTATTATGCTTTTTGTCAAAGGAGCTGTTGGCAGATTTTGAGGCATGTGCAGAGACGTTCATTCCAGTGAGTTCAACGTTTTCTTCCTGACAATAGCAATGTTTATATATTGAAAGATTTTAATAATTTTATGATATGATAATCAGGTGCTTTTCAAGCTGGTTGTGATCACTGTACTTGTAATTGCAGAATCTGCAGATAACTGCATAAAAACGGTAATGCTAACCTTTTCTTTTTCTTTTTATTTTATATGTGCTTTCATCTTATTCTTTTTGGTTTACAGATGTTGCGTAACTGCAAAGTTCCCCGTGTGCTCCCTCGTATTGCCGATTCTGCAAAAAATGACCGCAGTGCAATACTCCGTGCAAGGTATGACTGAACCATTTCTTTTTTAGGATATAACTCTGTGTCATTGTTTCACTGACTGTTTATATTCTTTTGTACTGTAGGTGTTGTGAATATGCACTATTGATATTGGAACATTGGCCTGATGCGCCTGAAATACAGCGATCGGCAGATCTTTATGAAGATTTTATAAGATGTTGTGTTGCAGATGCAATGAGTGAGGTACATATATTTTGAGTTCTAATTTTTGACGATCTACGAACTTGGACCTGTTTTGCATGTTTTTCGGCTTGGCATTCATTATAGGTTATGCTGACCCTTGTTAACCTACATGCATCTCAGTTATAGTTATAATTTTCCTTTTGCCTACACAATTAGATTTTCAGTGGAACTTGCCATGCATAAGCTGAAGGTTATGCTTTAGTGACTGTTGTTTTTCTAGTTTTCTGTTTCTTTGAGATCATCCTTCCCTTTTTAGATTATAGTTCCTTTTTCTAAGTCAAGTGTTTCTCTTCTCTTTAGTCTAATTTTTTTTTTTTTTTTTTTAAAAAAAAAGAAACGGAATTTTGAATGAGAATCTTGTTTGTTTGACATTTTTCTTTTCTGCAATGCTAATCTTCACCTTTAGTGAAGAACTCATCGTCATCATCATCTTCTTCTTCTTCTCTTTATTGAGTTCAATAAATATTTTCTTACTCAAAGTGATTACAGACAATATGTAAGTACAATTGTTCAATGTTTTCAATTGACAGGTACGATCAACTGCAAGAATGTGCTATAGAATGTTTGCAAAAACTTGGCCAGAGCGTTCCCGGCGGTTATTTTCATCCTTTGATCCTGTTATTCAAAGGGTACATGTTTCTTTTTCCCTTGAGGATGTTTTCTGCTTTTTTTCATTGGTGAAAAATCATTGCTTGAAGTGAACTTTTTTTTTTTTTTTTTGCACAGATAATAAATGAAGAGGATGGAGGCATACATAGGCGACATGCTTCTCCTTCCATCCGTGATAGAGGTGCACCGACTTCATTTACCTCTCAATCATCTGCTCCCTCAAATCTATCTGGATATGGAACATCTGCTATTGTTGCAATGGACAGAAGTTCAAGTTTACAGTCAGGGACATCACTGTCTTCTGGACTACTACTGTCACAAGCAAAGTCACGTAGTAAAGTTACTGAACGTAGTCTTGAAAGTGTGTTGCATTCTAGCAAACAGAAGGTCACTGCAATTGAAAGCATGCTCAGAGGTTTGGACTTGTCAGACAAACATAATTCTTCAATGCTCCGATCATCTAGTTTGGATCTAGGTACTAAATGACTTCGCTTATTAATATTTTTCTTTCATTGCAAAATCATTGTCGAGTCTCGGTGCATGAAATCATTGAGTGAGGTTGTGATGATTCTCAAAGTAGTTAAAAATTGAACAATGTGTTAGTGGTAAATTCTTCTCTTATTGCCCCTAGTGCAGGAGTTGACCCTCCATCATCTCGTGATCCACCATTCCCTCCTGCTGTCACAGCTTCTAATCACCTGGCAAGCACTTTAATGGCTGAATCAACTGCCTCTAGTATCAGTAAAGGTAGTAACCGAAATGGTGGCTTAGTTTTTTCTGACATCATCACCCAGATTCAAGCTTCCAAAGATTCTGGTAAATTGTTGTCTCAAAGTAATGTGGCATCTGAGCCATTGCCAGCATTTTCATCATACTCAGCTAGGAGGGCTTCTGAAGAGATTAATGACATGAGGGAGGCTAGGCGACTTATGAACCCCAACATTGATAGGCATTATGTTGATACGCCTTACAGAGATGGAAACTTCAGGGAATCACAGAACAGTCACATTCCCAATTTTCAGAGGCCGCTTTTAAGAAAGAATGTTGCTGGACGGATGTCTGCAGGCAGGAGAAAGAGTTTCGATGACAACCAGCTGTCACTTGGGGAGATGTCAAATTATGTAGATGGTCCGGCATCACTTAGTGATGCTCTGAGTGAGGGACTCAGTACAAGTTCTGACTGGTCTGCTAGGGTTGCAGCTTTCAATTATCTTCGTTCTTTGCTGCAGCAAGGCCCAAAAGGTATTCAAGAAGTAATCCAGAATTTTGAGAAGGTAATGAAGCTGTTTTTCCAGCACTTGGATGATCCCCACCATAAAGTTGCACAAGCTGCTCTCTCAACACTTGCAGATATTATTCCATCTTGCCGAAAGCCGTTTGAGAGTTACGTAGAAAGGATGTTACCCCATGTTTTCTCACGGTTAATTGACCCAAAGGAGTTAGTTAGGCAACCATGTGCTACAACCTTGGAAATTGTAAGCAAAACTTACAGTATTGATTCTCTCTTACCTGCTTTGCTCCGCTCACTGGATGAACAGCGATCACCAAAGGCCAAATTAGCTGTTATTGATTTTGCTATCAGTTCCTTTAACAAGCATGCAATGAATCCTGAAGGCTATGCCAATAGTGGTATTCTTAAGTTATGGCTTGCTAAATTGACTCCTTTGGCCCACGATAAAAATACTAAGCTGAAGGAAGCAGCTGTTACGTGCATTATATCTGTTTACTCCTACTTTGATTCAACAGCCGTCCTGAATTTTATTCTTAGTTTATCAGTTGAAGAACAAAATTCCTTGAGACGAGCCCTTAAACAATATACTCCTCGCATTGAAGTGGACCTAATGAACTTTTTGCAGAACAAGAAAGAGCGACGACCGAAGTCTTCTTATGATCCATCTGATATTGTTGGAACATCTTCTGAAGAAGGATATATTGGTGCATCAAAGAAGAGTAATTTCTATGGAAGGTATTCTGCTGGTTCCATTGATAGTGATGGTGGGAGGAAGTGGAGTTCTACCGGAAATATTGGCCAAGCAGCTTCTGATGAAACTCGGGAAAACTTGTATCAGAATTTTGATACTGGTTCTAATGCTGATGGTCTTTCTTCCAAAACCAAGGATATGTCTTACACGGTCAATTCTGCAGGTCAGAACTTGTGGTCTAGCCGGCTAGAAAATGTTAACAATGATGTAAATGGGGAAGGTTTGTCTACTCCTCATCTGGACGTTAATGGTCTGATGAGGTCAGACCAGTTGGCGGTTGTAGAAGTCTTGGCCCATGCTAATGAAGCTCCGACTGAGTTGGACCTTAATCAGTATAAACCGAAAGCTGTAAATATTATTGCTATGCCTGATGCAGGACCAAGCATTCCTCAAATTCTCCATCTGGTGAGTCCTGTGATATCTGAAGTTTGAAACTTTTCATTAGGTTTTGTTAGTTTTTTTCTCAAAATTATTTAGAAAGATATACTTTAACCTCTTTTTAGATAATTTCATTGGTATTGAAGGCTTTTTTTCATTTTTCTTTAGATAAGCAACGGGAACAATGAGAGCCCTACTGCAAGTAAGCGCGGTGCACTTCAGCAGTTACTCGAAGCTTCCATGGCTAATGATCACTCTATTTGGTCTAAGGTATGTCCAGTTTCCGCATTTTCAAACAATCATTGTGCACTTCAGTTGTCAATGTATGCAAATTAATGTACCCATTTATGAATAGAATGAAAGCTAGATTGGATGATAATTTCTTTGTGATGAGGTAGAGGTTAATTGTATTCTCAAATGACTTCCTATCTGTATTGAGTTAACCCACTTTCTCGTTTTAGTTAATTGTTTGTAACTTTAGCTGCCCAGGCACTAGGATATACAACTAAACCACTTTTGAGCTCTTACTTTCTGACTAATTTGTTTACCGTTCTGTTTAGTATTACAATTCTGAAGACCTTGTTTCTTGGCCATAATTGATCAACCTAATTCATTAAGGTTGCTTACTTATGATTTCTTCAGAAATTGTTTCACGAGGACAGTTGATTCAACTGTTGTACCCAGGCCGGCTCTATGGTCAGGTTGATTAGGCGACTACCTAAAGCACCTAATTTTTAAAAGGCCCCCAAAAAAGGTTTTTTATATTAAATTTATTAAAGAAAAAGTAAATAAAAAAAAAAAGGTAAAAGGCCTCGAGAAAAATAAAATGAGAGGAGGCAATTTGACATGCTATGAGGGTTTTAGAAAGAAAAAAAAAAAAAAAAAGCTAAAAAAAAGGTGATGTAGCATGTTTAAAATCTTAAAAAATTCCAAACTAAGCACAGCCCACTTTTTTTTTTTTTTTTAATATTTATTTTTCTTTTATTTTCTTTTATCACTTCTAATATTTTGTTTCTTGGTTCTATCATTCTTTATTTCTTTGATTTTTATATGTTATACTTGTGTAATGCCATTTATTTTGGTTGGTTGTTGTTACGAGTTCCCATCGCGTGTCGTTGATTTTTTTACACAACTAATTAAATCCTACTTACAATTGTTTATCTTACAAGGAAGATAAAATATATTAGTCATATTATCTATTAAGAATAATATATTAACATAACTTGAGCATGAAAATCTGATTAGTAATTTTACATATCAATTAATACAAATTTTCTATATTAATATTTTAAAATTTTAAAGGCCTTATTTTAACTTTTTGCTTTAGGCCTCAATTTTTATTGAGCCACCCCTTGTTCTAGCAGTAACTGAGAGCTGGTGATATTTAAGAATGAGAATTATTTTAGAAATACAAGCTTGGTGCGCTATCATGGAACATTTAATGGAGTTCACTTGTTATATTTTTATTAGATAAGTAGCACTGTACGTTTTAAGTGCTTTCCTACACTTTGACACCAACCAAGCAAATGTTGTGTTATTACTTGATTTTGTTCTTATGTGCTTTACTTTTTAAGAAGTGGTTATGTAGTTAGCTTATATAAATTATTAATTAAATTCTGATTTGATGCTGTGTGCTTGTTCTTCTATTTGAGCAGTAAATTTTGAATAGTTGTAGAGTTGTGGAGTTGGTTGTGAATTTTCTGTGTTAGTGAAGAACAAATTTTTTGCTATTAGGGAAAATATTATTTTGCAACATTTTAACATATATGCAATGTGATAATTAATGATATTTTTATGCTATATTTGCAGTACTTCAATCAAATTCTGACAGTTGTACTTGAGGTGTTGGATGATTCTGATTCCTCTATTCGGGAACTTGCTCTTTCATTGATTATTGAAATGCTTAAGAACCAGGTTTGTTATTTATATAAATTGTGGTTCTTTGCTGGGTGCTGTCCACATTGTTTTCAATATCATTGCACTTTTTCCCACCTGCTGATTGGTATATCATGCTTAACAAATGTCTTAATTATTTTTCTTTTTGCCTGCCCCTTCCCTCTGGTTTCCTGCTTTCAGAAAGATGCAATGGAAGATTCCGTTGAGTTAGTGATTGAGAAGCTGCTTCATGTTGCTCAGGCTATTGTTCCCAAAGTAACTTATTTCTGTAGAAATAATCCACTTAGCGTGCTCTTGCTTTGTTTTCCATGTCTTATTCTTTACATTTTATCTACAGGTTTCAAATGAAGCAGAGCACTGCCTGACTATTGTTTTGTCTCAGTATGATCCTTTCAGATGTCTAAGTGTATGTGGTTCAGAATCTCTCTCTCTCTCTCTCTCTCTCTCTCTCTCTCTATATATATATATATACATATTAATTTCTGGAGTATTTCCTTCCCTCCATATTTCCACCCCCACCCCACAAACAAATAACATAGAATGAGTGTTGGCTTTGTGTACCCCATATTTATCATAATATAATGTAGATGTTCTCAATTAATGATGTTGCAGGTTATCGTGCCTTTATTGGTTACCGAAGATGAGAAAACTCTTGTTACTTGCATAAACTGTTTGACCAAGGTATCCCTATCATCAGAGTTGTACCATTTATCAATGTCAAGCTTGTAGTATCTCAGTAGGAGATTGGTTTTAATTGTAGCCTTATAGAAATTCTCTTAGCATATTCAACTCTTTTTTCTTTTTTTTTCAAATGAGGAATCAAGTGAGTTATTTCCTGCAAGGTGTTTATCTTCAGTTATTTTGCTATGTTTATCTACACTATTTTGTTAAAACCTTTTTTATTTTCCAGCTCGTGGGTCGGCTGTCTCAGGAGGAACTGATGGTTCAGCTACCCTCCTTTTTGCCTGCTCTTTTTGAAGCATTTGGAAATCCAAGTGCGGATGTTCGTAAGGTACTAATGTTTTTATCTGCACTTGATAATATGTGTTTAGTTTGCTTGGAATGAGAAGTGGAGAGAGAAGAAGTGAAGGGTGTAAAAATTTTAGTCACTAGTCATGTTTGGATATTTATGGAAGAAATGAAGGACGATGAAGAAATTTTTGCCTATGTTATACTTATCCCCACAACCGGAAATATTTGGTGAGAGATAGAAGTGTTCATGTACAACTTTAAAGAACACTGTACAAACTTATCACAACACAGCCTCAGCCGGCCCCATACTTTTCTATGCTTCCATACTGTCACCTTCTTTCCATTACCAAAGAAGTGTAAAAGCAATGAACTTCCTCTTCGTATGACTTCATCGCTAACTATAATGGCCCAAACTTATTGAAAATCTGTTGTTAATCTGGTTTTAAAATGTATGTTTAATCCAATATTACCATAATCCACCTTAGTTTTGTACTCTCCTGCGCGGTATATTTCTTTTTTAAGTCCAACAATTTTGTTTATCCACGTGGTGATTACACGTGCAAATGTTGAAACAATGGAGATTAAACTTTAGAAAAGTACCGATAATTTGTGAAACACACTAGTACTTTGAGACTAAAGGAATGCACACAAAAATTTTGCTTTGTCCTTGTTTTGGCCTCACTAAGTTCTTTGTCTATACATCTTGTTCATAATTCATAATTTAGAAGTTGGTACAGAAATGAGAAAAGAAGTTGGACCTAATAGATTTGCATATGAATCAGAGAATGAGGGGATGAGAAAAGCTTACTCGTGTAGTTCGCCCCCTCCCCCCGACACCTCACCTTTGTCTTTTGGGAACAATATGACAATGATATTATGATATACTCCTGAAATATATCTTGCTCTCAACATGTTGATCAGCATGCTTACATGGATGCAATTCTTTCTTTCCCTGGTCTGATTCTAATATGGTTTTGTTGTATGTGAATATTGGGTGGTACAGACTGTTGTTTTCTGTCTAGTGGATATTTATATCATGCTTGGAAAAGCATTCTTGCCATACTTGGAGGGGCTTAACAGCACACAACTGCGGTTGGTCACGATATATGCTAATCGAATCTCACAGGCTAGGACAGGCACTTCAGTAGATGCTGACCATGATTAGCCAGTTTGATTCTCTGAAGGATGATGTTGTTGGTATTGGGTGTTGTCTTATTCATTGTTGTGTATTTTGTATATGTGTGAAGCATTGCAGAGGCGGGTTTTCTTTTATTTTTTCTATTTTTTTATTATATATTTTCCTTTTCTTGTTTATTTGTTTGGGTGGTTTTCTATTGAATTTGTACTATTGTGCAGCTATTGTAATATACATTTTTAGAACACTATCCGTAGTTTGGAAGAAGGTTTTTGGAGAAAAAAAATTGGCTACTCTTTTGCAACTAGTTTGAGCGAGGGACTGGATCGTTATATGATGACAACCCAGTTTTTCTCAAATGATATCAACACTTTCTTGTTTTCATGATAATTACTTTCTATAATTACCATAAAATTGCATCGTGTTCGGTCTAGAATGAATATTAAGAAAGCCTTTTCCAAGTTTCTTTTAAGACTAGAACAACCCACTTTTAACAACTGTAGTAGTTACTTTTACCTATGCTAAATGTTTCTGAAATTGTAGCAATGATGGATGATGTTTACAGAAATTGCCTCAAGCAGTCAATTGTTATGGTCCTGCGTTATGGCCATTGTTAGAATGCTAGTTATGGCTTGTATTAGTAGTGTCTCATTCCCATCATTGTCAATGGACAACAAAGGGGGACTATTATTCCCTTGAGACCCGTTATCCCCTTATTTATTCCGAGGCTCGAAGCTCTTTCCTTCACCACGTAGAGTACATATTGTACAAATGGTGTGGAAGAGCCCTCCAATGGGAATAATAAAAGTCAATTGGGATGTGGCTTTAAACAAATCAATTGAACGCATAAGCATGGTCATTATTGTGTGGGACTGTGAAGGTTATATACTTGCTGCAAGGAGTACAACGCATAGGCAACGGCAACGTTGCAGAAAATCCTTTTGGAGGGAGAAGCATTACATATTGTGAATGCGGTAAAAGCAAATGACAAAAATTGGAGTAGATTTGGATAACTTGTGAATGTTATTAGAGGTGTTTTCAACACGTTGCAAGATTGCTGGGTTTGCCATGTAAAAATGGAAGCTAAAGCTGTTACCTATGGCTTATGGGTAGCCAAAGTAGCAGTAAAGCAGATCATGGATCAAGTTTGGGTCGTTGTATTATTAGAACAACATGCTCTCTCAATGAAGTTATGATTTACTAAAATAAAAAACTAGGAAATAACACACCAGAAATTCAAGTGTGAAGTTGTGCTATATATTTACATTTTTGGCACGAAATGTAAATCAAATTTCAAGCCAAGTTGGTGAAAAGGAAATTCCAGTGAAATTCGTTTTGACCTCAAGCAATAAACTAGCTAGACTCATGCTTTTAAGTCACCGTTAAATGCATGGTAACTTGCATACTCGAGCAATAAACAAGTTGGGATGCCACACATCCTCAGGTATTGATGTGATAGCTTCAATTTGCCGGTTTTTTATTTTTTTTTTGCACATTGACTTTTATGTACGGGACATGTAATGCAATATGCCACTCTTAAATAGGATATTCATCTTAACTTTCGGTTCATGAAATGAAATGTTACATACATGCTTTGGATGATATGTGCAAATATGATAGTAATTGTTTGCTAGTTAAGCAACATATTGATCCCGAGTGTTGAATCTTTACTAATTGATATTTTTGAATTTTGAGTGAGGTTGTTAAAATATTAATTTAAATAATTAAATTCATTCATTTCTATTAGCTTAAATTTTTTAGAATAAGTGATGATTTAATATAGTATTATAACTATAAGGCTTTGAACTTGAATATTGTTTCTGTAATTTACCTACAATTTCCATTGAATACTCCACTCATTTGTCTTCACTTGTTGAGCGGAAATTTTAGTTTATACGTGTGCTAGAATATTTAATTACATAATTAAAATAGGCCATGTTTTAATTTAGGGTAAATGTAAAATAAATCCCTCTATCATTTGTGATCACTCCTTGAGTTTTTAAAAATTGAATTTGATTGCTTAGATTTTTCACAGATTTCAAATGGGACATTCCGTGTGTTTCCCATCCAATAAAGTAACTCGTGTTAAGCCACCTCAACATTTTTTTGCCACGTTATATTAAAACAGTAATGATTAGAAATTAATACTAAAAAATTCAAAATTTAAAAACTAAAAAAAAATTAAAATCTTAGAAAAGGAGAGAGGTGGCAAATCCTCAAGAGGGGGAAGGGGGGCAGAGCCACCCCATTGCTGGGGGTGGCTAGAGTGGAAAGGGGGTGGCTCACCATCCCCAGCCATTAGATG